>NC_092338.1:341374583-341683611 GCF_046630445.1 Rutidosis leptorrhynchoides | reverse complement strand
TCATTATAATAAATGTTTATCATTATCATCGACTTACCACAGTTTTTGAGCCCAACCCTATTTGCAGTCCATTAACAAAACAAAGCCCATGTAATCAAGTTCACAAGCCCAATTAATCTAGGTTGTTTTAAGTGATCCGTTAGAACAACAGGGTTATGTGTGCACTTTAATCGAATGATAGAGACAGGAAATTAGTGGGTAACAGCTGCAGCAATCTGCTGCTCACGCAGTAACAGGAACGGATTTTTGTTTGGTGCAGTAATAGTTCATGGTTTATGGTGGGGTTTAGATGATACTCGTTGGTGGTCGTAAGGTTATGTTGGTACTGTAAAACAGAAACACGATCATGGTGGTGGTGGCGATTGCTAATAGTAACAGAAAAAGAGTGCAAGTTTAGACAGAAGAACAGCCGCGTATGCTGCTGTTTCGAACATGAACATAATAACTGAAATAATTATGATTGTTAACAGCATAATAGCAGTAACCTCTTACGGTGATTGTGGCTGTTTGAATCTGTGAATCGTACAACAGTAATAAAAACAAAGTGCAGCTGTAATAGCAGTGATTTCCCGGTGGTGTTTCAGTGATGGGGGTTCGTAGGTGGTCCTTGGTGATGGTGTTCTATCGTGACGGTGGTTTGTAACGTGAAACACCCATAATAAAAGAGAGAGAAAAATAAAGATGGTGCAATTGGTGGGTTAAGGCGGTGAATGCTGGTTCTCTGTCGATGGTGTTGATGGGTTCAATCCAAAGTGGTGGGGTGGCGGTGGCTCCGGTAAGTAAAAAGATTAAGAGTGGTGATTAGAAGGTGACAGTTTTATGATGAGAGAGGGAGGAGAGAGAGAGCGAGTGGGGGTGATTGTGAGGGTGGTAGTCACCGGTTTAGGGTGACGGTGGAGTGGTAGTTTAGTGGTTGGTTTCGAATAATAAGTGTAGCCCGATTATAGTGGTTGTTTGAATGGTGGCAACGATGGTGATGGTCTAGTGTTGATGGTGGTTTAAGCTGTGGTGCTTCGGTGATTGCAGAAGCATAAGGAGTTCGTGACGATAGCATTAATCAAAGAAGGTTGATGTGGTTGTGGTTTCTAGGATGTTCTGTTAGCCATAAAAATAGAAGTGGAAGTGGGTTTGTAGGGTGATGACGGTTTGTCTAAGAAGAAGGAGATAGGAGAAAAGAAAACAGATGTGTTTGTTTAACTCATATGCATTTGTATATATAGATTAGATAGATTTGGTGGAGATTAATGTATGTGCATAACATACAAACACAGTAATTCAATCAACAACAGTAATCATAAAACAAACTACATAATTTACGGATATTGAAGTGAACAAGTGGATTTCATGATATATGGTCACTTGCATATTTAAATTATATATGAGTTAGTTGACAAAAGAAAAAAGATAGAACAGTATTTCCCTCAAGTAATATAATTCACTAGATAAACACATTACAACCATAATTCACAGACATCAATTATTTAATATATATTTCCTTACAAGTTTTCTGTAATTAGGTTGAAAATAACAAAAGCGTACAGTATTATAATATACATTAAGAATTAAAACGTGCAATTAGTTAGCCGTCACTTATTACTGACTAAATTTCGTACTCCGTTGATAAATCAGTGGCGAATAAAAGTCTTCGGAAAAAAAATCCCATATTTTAGATTAAATATATATATTTATTTATTTTTAATATACATTATATATATATATATATATATATATATATATATATATATATATATATATATATATATATAGATTCGGGTTTTATTATATAAATAAATACATTAAATAAATATTTTTAAATAAATAAAGTTAATATTTAATATTATATATTCACAATTAATATTCATGTACATATATATATATATATATATATATATATTTATATATATACACACACACTTAAATATATATAAGAATCTATTTACAAATAGTTGTTCATGAATCGTCGAGAATTGGTCGAGGTTAAATGAATGTATGAACATTGTTTCCAAAGTTTTCTAAACTTAACATTACATACTTTGCTTATCGTATCGAAACCATATAAAGATTAAGTTTAAATTTGGTCGGAAATTTCCGGGTCGTTACACTACGGAACCTTATACTTGATGAAGCCCACAAGTCGAGATATTCTATTCATCCTGGAGCGGGCAAAATGTACCACGACCTTAAAGAACAGTATTGGTGGCCAAATCTTAAGAAGGACGTTGCGACTTATGTTGGTAAGTGTTTGACTTGCTCGAAGGTTAAAGCCGAGCATCTGAGACCTTCTGGTTTACTTCAGCAACCGGAAATCCCACAATGGAAGTGGGAAAGGATCACAATGGATTTCATTACTAAGCTGCCGAAGACAGTGGGTGGATACAATACCATTTGGGTTATTGTTGACCGCCTTACCAAATCTGCACACTTCCTAGCGATGAAGGAAACTAATACGATGGAAAGACTTGCTCAATTATACATTAAGGAGGTTGTATCTCGTCATGGTGTACCTTTATCGATCATCTCCGATCGTGATCCCCGTTTTGCTTCTAGATTATGGTGTTCTTTGCAAGAAGCCATGGGAGCTCGTCTTGACATGAGTACTGCTTATCATCCTCAGACTGACGGACAAAGTGAACGAACGATCCAGACCTTGGAGGACATGTTGAGTGCATGTGTTATCGATTTTGGAAAGACCTGGGAAAGGCATTTGCCACTCGCCGAATTCTCGTACAACAACAGTTATCACTCAAGCATTAATGCTGCACCTTTTGAAGCATTGTATGGCCGTAAGTGCCGATCTCCTATTTGTTGGGCCGAAGTAGGCGAAAAGCAAATTACCGGACCCAAGGTAGTCCATGAAACGACGAAGAAGATTGCTCAGATTTAAGCTAGACTTAAGACTGCCCGCGATCGCCAAAAGAGTTATGCCGATCTTAAACGTAAAGACTTTGAATTCAACATTGGTGATCATGTAATGTTGAAGGTTGCGCCTTGGAAAGGTGTGATCCGTTTTGGAAAACGTGGAAAGTTAAACCCACGATATATTGGTCCTTTTGAAATCTTAGAACGTGTTGGACCCGTTGCTTACCGTTTGGATCTACCAGCACAATTGAGCTCAGTTCATCCTACCTTCCACGTGTCGAACTTGAAGAAGTGCCTTGCGGCACCGGAACTTATCATACCACTGGAAGAACTTACAATTGACGACAAACTTCAGTTTGTGGAAGAACCTGTTGAAATTATGGATCGTGAGATCAAAACTTTGAAACGCAACAAGATTCCGATCGTCCGAGTACGATGGAATCCCAAACGAGGACCTGAGTTTACTTGGGAGCGAGAGGATCAAATGATGCGAAAGTATCCTCACCTTTTCCCGACTCCTCCATCTACCTCAGCTTAAAATTTCGGGACGAAATTTTCTTTAACAGGTGGGTAATGTAACGACCCTGGATTTTCCAACGTTTATTTATTAATAATTATTATTATTAATACGTGTGATTAAACAAATGTATGTTATTACATTTACATGTTGCCATGATACACTATACTTGACTTTTAAGTGCCCGAAACGTCTTTGTGACACCCAAAACTTCACGAATAATATTTTTAGAGTATTATTTACATTCATGATTAGTTTTATTAATCATTATAATTAACTAAGGTTTTTAGTTAATTACTTGGGCTTTAATTGGTTTAACTTGTGCATTATTGGAACTTGGGCCTTTATTAGTGTTATTGGACTTTAGAAGCCCACCCTACATCTTTTATGGACTCTTTAGCCCAACTCCCATGTAACTAGTCCATTTCTTTTACATGTAAGTAGTACTTACAAGGGTAACTAGTAGTTTAAAAGACTTGGAATCTTGTTAGCTCATAATCCCCATGAACAACCATCCTTTTAACCAACTTTTGAAGCTTTGCATACTAGTGACCAAAGAACCAAGCCATCCCTTCTTTTTTTTCTGCTGAGCCGTGACCTAGAGGGGGTTACATGGGTTTCAAAATCTTTTTTTTTCATTACTACTTCACTCACATTCTCTCATTCAAACTCACACACACTTACTTGCAAAAATCCTCTCAACTTTCCTCTCTTTTCTCTCTAGTTTTTGGTAAGTAACTTGAACATTCTTTCTCTCTTTTCTCTCTTGTCTAAACCGAATTCTAAAGCATCTCATCATCATTTGTTTGTTGTTAAATTTGTTCATGTTGTTTAGTTACTTACTTGTTGTTACTTACTTTCATGTTACAAAAATAAACTTTCTAGTTTGATTCTTCATAATATCTTGTATTTATCAAGAACACTCAAGAACATAACTTACTAGTTATGATTCTACATATACTTTCTTAAAAGATTGCAAGTTCATGTGTTGATTAAACTCATACTTGAAGTTCATGAAGTAAACTTTAAAGTTTACTTTCTAAAGATCAAACTTTGGTTTGAATCTTTAAAGTATGAACAACCATGAACAAATTACATGTTTACTTAGTTTACTTCTTCATTCTTGCACTTTAAATTCATGTAATTAGTTTAAATGGTCAAGAACTACAAGTTAGCCTTGATCTCTTTAATCTTGAACTAAAAGTCAACCTTGAAAGTTCAAGAACACACAAATAAGTTTTCTTTAAATATAACTTTGTATACTTATGCTTGATCTAGACTTTTGGGTCTTGGATCTTCAAGATCTAACTAAGAACCATGTTCTACACCTTAAGATCTTGATTAGTTAGTTTATTTTCAATTTTAGAGTTCAATATTTCTATTATAGTTCATGTAAGTGTCAAACCTAAGACTTGATGTAACTTTGGTTCATCAAACTACATGCAACTCTTAAGTGAGTTGTGCTTCATGTCTTAGACTTACACTAGGGTTATGATGGTCAAGACTTGGTTAAGATGATGTATATACATCAATGAGTTGTACACTTGAAGCTATATGCGTCAAGGATGAGAACCATGATGAACATCAAGCACCAAGGCCACCGGAACTCACTTAAACTTACGGTTTCTGTCCAAACCCTACTGACCTGCTGTTTCTGTAACAGAGCAGTAGACCTGGGCTACTGAGACCATGATTTTTAGATAGAACTTTTCTAGTAGATAACATTTCATATAGGACTCGTCTTAATCCGAGTTACGGTTTAGGATTTATGGCCCTCCGATCGTCACTATGTCCTTTAACGTTGTGCAGAAATTTCTGACCTACTCGCACTTAGACCGTCGCCATGGTCAAACCAAGACGAGTTTGCTTCTGTAAATTTTACCACACTTAAGGGGCTCATATACAGAGCCATGGCCACTGGTCTCACCTTAATTCAGTAAGGGTAGAGGCCGTGGTGACTGATCAAAGTCAGCTTTTGTTTTAAACTACTTTCATGAACGAAACCTACTTTACACCTTTTGTTAAATGATGAATGATGATGACCCTTAAGACCTTATTTACATACTTTTAAACCTTTTCAGACGATTTACTGACTTAGTACTATTTGACTTAGGTTGAGGACCTTCGGACCGATTACTTGCACACCTTTTCCGAACCGACTTTACGACTACATTATCATTGTGAGTTATAGCATTCCCTTTTTACTTTAAACTTATTTTGGGAACTGAGAATACATGCGGATTTTATGTTTTACATACTAGGCACGAGTACTTAAACTTATATATGTGTGGGTTATACAATGGCATAAACATTCCCTTTAGCTCGGTAAAGTTTAATCATTGGTTTTTGAACCGTGAACGCGAATCTTAGATATGGATCCATAGGGTTTGACATTCCCACTCGGGCTAGTCGCACTAGCATTTAACGAGTGTTTAATACTTCGTAGACATACGCACATACCAAGTGTACTTTCAGGGGGTATAAACGTTAAGTTAGTTACCAAGTGCCCACGGTTAACATATACTTTATCATACTGTTTTGAAACGCTCTTTGTAGCACTGAAATCTCGTGGCCTACCTTACATACTGTTATACTTAAACTATAGCTCACCAACCTTTGTGTTGACATTTTTAAGCATGTTTTTCTCAGGTGCTTGAGGTTAGCTTCCGCTGTGTACTAGTCGTACTGTAGACACCCGCTGCTTAGAGTTGTCGTCGCATGAACTACGTTACCTTGCATTCAAACTTTAGTACTTTTGAACTATGACTTGTAACGACCATTATGGTCACATACACTTATTATTTGCTTCTACTTAGTGAAGCATGCTTTTGGATTGTAAAACATTCGATGTTGGTTTAGACATCACTTTATTTATGAATGCAAACTCTTTTTGAAATCGCATATAGTACTTAACCTTGTAATGATCCTGTTGTTGATGATTCGTACACGATGGTTTTGTACGGGGCATCACAAAATAAAAGTGCGATAATTAAAAAGTACGATAATTAAAAGTGCAATTAAATACAATGACAATAAATAAAAGTGCGATAATTATAAGTGCAATTAAATATGAAAATAAAAGAATTATGCTTATTTAAACTTCCATAATCATGATGTTTGACGTGTTGATTTTAATTTATTCCCATGAGTTAATTGTCCTTTGTCCTGGATTATTCAATATGCCAGTCTGGTTTTTGTCCATAACAGTCCATCAGTCATAAATATAAAGTGCGAGTGTCCTCGTTAAATTATCCTTATATCCGAAGTCAAATATTCCAACTAATTGGGGACTTAAACTGTAACAAGGTCTTAATACTTTGTTTAATAATTACACCAGGATATCGACTGCGTGTAATCCAAGGTTTTAATACTTTGTTATCAATTATGCCAAGTGTCCTTCTACATAATTTCACCCCTATTTTAATAATTCCATAGACTATTAATCCATTCCCGTGTCCGGTTAAATGAACGATTATTCGTACATATAAATATCTCGCCCATCGTGTCCGATCGAGTGTATATGGTTATTTATAGGTACGTCCAATTGTAAATCTTTACATTAAATTAACAAACTATCATTTAGTTAAATAGATATAAAACCCATTAATAGCCCATAGTCTAATTTCCACAAGTGTCGTTCTTTTGTCCAAACCCCAATTATGGTACAAAGCCCAATTACCCAATTTTAAATATTTTAGCCCAATATCATGATTACTTCGGCTTAGATAAGCATAATAATAACTTAGCTACGAGAATTAATGTAAAAAGGTTGAACATAACTTACAATGATTAAAAATAGCGTAGCGTTACACGGACAGAATTTCGACTTATACCCTTACAACATTCGCTAACATACCCTTATTATTAGAATTAAAATTAAAATTAAAATTAAAATTATAATATATATATATATATATATATATATATATATATATATATATATATATATATATATATATATATATATATATATATATATATATATATGTTTACGTATGAAGGAAGAAGAAAAAGATGTAAAATTTCGTCCAAAACTCGTGATCTTTATAGGACCTGGCCTGTCCCTGTTCACCATACGATCGCATGGCTTTATAACTGCCAGGCCATGCGATCGCATGGCCTGCTTTTCCAGCCCACATGTGTTTGTTTCTTCTGCCGACGGTTTTTATAATATATTATATAATATATAAATAATTATAAGAATTATTTAAATATTATATTATATTTATGTGCATAGTTGACTTGTAATTTTTAGTCTGTTGCGTCGAGCGTTGAGAGTTGACTTTGGTCCCGGTTCCGGATTTTCGAACGTCCTTGCGTACAATTTAATATCTTGTATTTTGCGTTTCGCTTCTTGTACTCTTGTAATTTTGAGATGCTTCTAATCAATAATTGGAACCTCTTTGATTGTGTTTTGTACTTTTGAGCTTTTTGGTCGTTTGCGTCTTCAATTCGTCGAATCTGTCTTTTGTCTTCACCTTTTATTATTTAAACGAATATCACTTGTAAATAGAACAATTGCAACTAAAAGCTTGTCTTTCTTGAGGGATAATGCTATGAAGTATATATGTTCATTTTTAGCATTATCAAACATTAAATGAGATCGTTAACTTAAAGGTTTCAAAACAACACTTACATGTAACGATTAACGATGACTTAACGACTCAGTTAAAATGTATATACATGTAGTGTATTTAGATGTATTAGTACACTTTTTAAAGACTTCAAGACACATATCAAAGTACTTCTACTTAACAAAAATGCTTACAATTGCATTCTCATTCATTTTCATCAACAATTCTACTCGTATGCAACCGTATTCATACTCGTACAATACCCAGCTCCTAGACGTATATACTATTGGTATATACACACAATAATTCAGCTCTTAGCAGCCCTAGATAGTTAAAAAACATGTGGAACCAACAATTAGACAACTAGCATGACTTATGAGCAAGGAAACAAAAACAAGAACTCCTTTTAACCCCACTCACCTTCACCACTCACCACCTACTCCATTTCACTTTCAATTTTCTTCCCAATTCTCTCTCAAAACACACACACTCTTCCATGAACGTCTAAGTTACTATTTTTCCAGCAAAAATCATCAAATACAAGCTTTAGTTATTACCTATAATCATCGTAAAAACAATTACTCAAGAACACATAAAGAACACTTCCAAGTTTACAAGTTTACTTCCAAGTTTTCTAATCCATTCCAAGTAATCATCTAAGATCAAGAAACCTTTGTTATTTATAGTAGGTTATCTTTCTAAATCAAGGTAATATTCATATTCAAGCTTTGATTCAATTTATATAACTATAACTATCTTAATTTGCGAAATAATCTTACTTGAACTTATTTTCGTGTCATGATTCTACTTCAAGAACTTTCAAGCCATCCAAGGATCCTTTGAAACTAGATCTATTTTTCTCATTTCCAGTAGATTTATCCACAAAACCTGAGGTAGTAATGATGTTCATAACATCATTCGATTCATATATATAAAACTACCTTATTCGAAGGTTTAAGCTTGTAATCACTAGAACAAAGTTTAGTTAATTCTAAACTTGTTCGCAAATAAAAGTTAATCCTTCTAACTTGACTTTTAAAATCAACTAAACACATGTTCTATATCTATATGATATTCTAACTTAATGATTTAAAACCTGAAAATACGAAAAACACCGTAAAACCGGATATACGCCGTCGTAGTAACACCGCGGGCTGTTTTGGGTTAGTTAATTAAAAACTATGATAAACTTTGATTTAAAAGTTGTTATTCTGGGAAAATGATTTTTCTTATGAACATGAAACTATATCTAAAAATCATGGTTAAACTCAAAGTGAAAGTATGTTTTTCAAAATAGTCATCAAGACGTCGTTCTTTAAACTGAAATGACTACCTTTACAAAAATGACTTGTAATCTATATTTTCGATTATAAACTTATACTTTTTCTATTTTGATTCATAAACTTAAGTTCAATATGAAATCATAGCAACTTGAATCACTCAAAACGGATTTAAAACGAAGAAGTTATGGGTAAAACAAGATTGGATAATTTTGCTTGATGTAGCTACGTGAAAATTTATAACAAATCTATATTAATCATATCCTAGCTAACTTATATTGTATCATACATGTATTCTAATATATTATATAATCTTGGGATACCATAGACACATATGCAAATGTTTTGACATATCATATCGACCCATGTATATATATTATTTGGAACAACCATGGACACTCTATATGCAGTAATGATTGAGTTAGCTATACAGGGTTGAGGTTGATTCCATAAATATATATACTTTGAGTGATGATCTAGCCTGAGACGTGTATACACTGAGTTATGGATTGATTCAAGATAATATATATCGATTTATTTATATACATCTAACTGTGGACAACTAGTTGTAGGTTACTAACGAGGACAGCTGACTTAATAAACTTAAAACATTAAAACGTATTAAAAATGTTGTAAATATATTTTGAACATACTTTGATATATATGTACATATTTGTTATAGGTTCGTGAATCGACCAGTGGCCAAGTCTTACTTCCCGACGAAGTAAAAATCTGTGAAAGTGAGTTATAGTCCCACTTTTAAAATCTATTATTTTTTTTGGGATGAGAATACATGCGATTTTATAAATATTTTATAAAATAGACACAAGTAATCGAAAATACTTTCTATGTTGGATTATCGAACCGAATATGCCTCTTTTTAGCTTGGTTGCCTAAGAATTAGGGAAATGACCCCTAATTGACGCGAATCCTAAAGATAGATCTATTTGGCCCAACAAGCCTCATCCGAGTTACGGATGCTTTAGTACTTCGATTTATCATATCCGATGAGAGTCCCGGAATGATGAGGATATTCTATATGCATCTTGTTAAGGTCGGTTACCAGGTGTTCAACATATGAATGATTTTTATCTCTATGTAGTTTGTGAAATGCCTGATATGAGATGTGTTATAAAAATGAAATCTTGTGGTCTATTATTATGATTTGATAATATGTAGGTTAAACCTATAACTCACCAACAATTTTGTTGACGTTTTAAGCATGTTTATTCTCATGTGATTATTAAGAGCTTCCGCTGTTGCATACTAAATTAAGGACAAGATTTGGAGTCCATGCTTGTATAATATTGTTTAAAAACTGTATTCGAAGACTTATGTTGATGTGTAATATTATTGTAAACCATTATGTAATGGTCGTGTGAAAAACACTATATTTTAGATTATCATTATTTGATAATCGTCGTAATATTTTAAAGGTTATGGTTTGTTTTAAAATCGAATGCAGTCTTTGAAAAACGTCTCATATAGAGGTCAAAACCTCGCAACGAAATCAATTAATATGTAACGTTTATAATCAATATGAACGGGACATTTCAGTAGGAAGAAGTGGGAGGTTGAAGAAAATGAATGGATGAGATGGTGGGTTGACTAGTTGACCTAGTCAACTAGTTTGCCCACTTGACAACCTTAGTCCCTCGAGTTTAAAGCGGGTGCGTGAATTAACCAAACGAATTATTTTAAAAACGCTAAAGTAAACGATAGATGTTATAATCCAATAACGGGAATATCAAGAACATTAGTTAATGAAAAGTACGAATATAGATAACGAAAGATATTATTATAAAAAAAAGACGGGCGTTAAAATGAATTAACGGAAAAATGCGGGATGTTACAAAAGAATGGTTAAGTGATGACCAGGTGGCTCACGGGTTAATGAATAATGTTTTTTTTTATGTTTTCTAACATTTGAAATCGTGTGGTCTAAATCTTATACGTTATTTAAACCTATAATTCACTCAACATTTTTGTTGACAGTTTACTCGCATGTTTTCTCAGGTACTTGATTGATTGCTTCCGCTGTGCTTAGAGAGTCTGCATATTGTTGGCAACTTTTGTTAAACATTTAAGCTTAAAATTGCATTCTATTTTGGTTACATTAACTTGTGGGTGTTTGTTGACATGGTTTTGGTCAACTTTTGATATTTACTTATGTTGGTTTTTCTAAACTTACATTTACTACATGTTTCCTTTATAGGAAATCATTTTTAAATAAATAATGCAATGTTATTTATTAAATTCATTTAGAATTATGATCAAGCTGTGGGACCAAGTGACGGAGCCGTTAAGGGTACTTGACGGAGCCGTTTTGGAACTCTATAGGTACTTTGGTCGGATTTGGGTTTTGTGGTGGGGTTGGGTGGGTTTTTGGCGGGTTTGTGGTTGTGCGTGTTTTTTGTTGAAACCCGGCGGGTTCGGTAGTCGGACCGTTATCTACGGTTACCGAGGGTAGGTGGTGGTTGCGGGCAGCCTTTGGTGGATGCTAGTAGGTGCTGCCGGTTTTTTTAGTGGTTGCGGGTGGCGGCAGTCAGAGGTTGAACATTATTGCCTGGTGACATTGTTGGTAGCTTGGTGGCTACAAGTAGGTGTTAATGGCCGAGGTCAACTATTACTTGTTGATGACGTCGTTGACGCCCGCTGGTGGGCGTTGGCTGCCGATGGTGGTGCTGGTAATGGTGGTTGTTACTGGTGGTCGCTGGCAGTCGCCGGTTGTTGCTGGTGACTCCGTGTGACTGTTGGCGCTGATTGTTGTCTGCTTGGGTCTGAGGGTTTGTAAATGTCCTTTGAAAACTTGGCGAAGATGACTGGTTCCTATATAGTTTGATTCTGCATTTGGTACTACTATGTTGCGGAATGTCTGGTTCATTCATTACATTTTTCTCGTCGTCGGGTTTTTGTGAGCTTGATGTTGTTGCCACCGTTGTTAACTTTGTTGACTTCGGTAAATATGCCTCGAGTTAGGTGTTCTTGGGTTGCCCGTGAATGGTTTGGATTGGCGGTTTATAAGGAGTGTAGGTGCGGGGTTGGATATGGGGTCGGGTTTATGTATTTGTTTTAGGCTTAAGTTTGGTGGTAGTTTGTTTGATTGTAATTTAATTGTAAATCCTTTAATGGTCGCTCTATATTTAATGTAGTCGTTCATATTGTTTAGAACGAACAGAGTGTATGTCAAGGAGTTTTGGTCGTATGTGATCAAGTATTCCCACTACAGATCGTTTGATCCGCTTAATGTTGTTCCACCGGAATCTCAGTTCTATTATATTATATATTATATTATATTATATTATACCTATATCTAAAAGAAAGAGGGGTAATGAATAGCGCTCAAGGGCATTTTCGACTTTTCATTTTTTTTAATTTAACTAAATTTCATTTGCACAACAAAACCCCCCACACTTTCTCCAAAAAATCAAATCGACCCCATACAGGGGGTTAAGTGTCAAATTACCATTTTCATAAAAAATCTTAAATAAACTCGACCCAAATATTCAACGAGCCATATCTTCTCGCTCGCAACGAGTCAAATTTTTCCGACACCATCGTTAAACTCGAAATAATTTTAGGAACTCAATGTCACTAGCTATACGCAAAATGGACGCTTTTTAAAAAACGCTAAATATTTGGGGTACTTTTCATACACGTTGGTTTTGCGTTAAATTTTTAAAAGTCGACAATTCCATAACGAAACGCGGAGATGCACGTATATTGTTAATTTGAAATTACATTTAAATCTTTCACGGGTTATACCTTTTAGTTCGACTCGAGTTGCGCTTCAACAACATCATCGTTAGCCACTAAATAATTTTACAAACTAAACGCAATAAAATACTGAACACCGGCGCGAAGCGAGAGTTCGTACAATAGTTATTATTATTATTATTAGTATATGTATACATATACTGATATACATACATATTAATATTTTTGAAAAAAAAAAAAAAAAAAAAAAACTTGATACGTACAAACCCTCTTCGAAAGTCTCACTTTTTGGCCGATTCTAACTTCTGATGCTCATTCAACTTACTTCCCTGCCATAAAATTTCTCGATAATAAAAAATTTCTGTTCATTCCGTTATGTTTTCTGCACAATTGGAAGCCAATTCTATCGGTTAGTTTCTTCAATTTAACTTATTTATTCTTAATTTTCGTAAACGTAGTCAATCGAGATCGAATATTGTTATAAACCTTTTATTTATAATTAATCAGATAAATTTATAATATCGAATTAGTAAAATTTATGTTGTAGTGTTATAAGCTATGCAAACCCTAGGTGCTCCATGACGCGATTTATGTTATAGTGTCTAGTGGTTTATGACTTTCTTCATTTGTTTTAGTTCTTTCTGGTGTTTTATGGTGTTTTTTGGGGACATTATGGAGCATTTTCTGTGGTGATACTGATTTACTGAAACCCAATACGGAGGGGGAACTTGAAACCGACTATGCGAGTCTAAAAATTTAATAAATTTTTCATTGACAGCAGGGGCAAACACTAAAAAAAACCTTATTTTTTGGTAAAATTCTTTTTTTTTTAATGTAATTTTTTTTCCCCGTTAAATCCAGGGGGACGGGCGCCCCCTTTGGAATACCTTATGTTCCGCCCCTGGTAATTGTTAAGTGAGTTGATCTTATAACGTTTGTGTAATTGATGTATATCAGGCTGTTGATGATGAAAGAAAGGACAGCATCGTCGCCGCTTAAGCGTATTTTGTTGAATTGTGGAGCTCAGGTAGGATTGTTAACAGTGGCAAGTTGGTTACCTGTTTAGTTTTTTTTGTTTCTTGTTTATATTATATATTATGTACGTGTGGATCATGAGTGAATTTTAGAGAACATAGTTTATTTTATTTTTGACTAGTTGTTGTGGATTGCATATATGAGACAAAAATTGTATTGTTCAATTTACTGAGGGTTCAATTTGGGGGATTCGTTAAGAAAGTAAGTAAAAGGATCAAGTTGATAATGAAGCATAAGTTCTAACTTTTCAAACACATGTAAAGTATAACCTTGGGAACTTGAATGTAGTTGTAAGTTTCCCTTCAATACCTTTAGGAAATCGGTTCCAGTTCACTTGTTAATCTTATCTTATATTATTTTATTTGTTAATAATAACACCGAATCGTGATCATAAGAAAAAATGGTTCAGCTGGAAGTAGACGATAGAAAATGCACATAGTTAGGTATATGTTAACATTCTAACTGTCCAAAATATGAATTATTGTATATTTTTAGTTGTTAACAATGATCTTACGCCGAAATAGTACTTTCACAGTTCCTTATCTTAACATAAACATCATTGCTACATATGTGCAATAATTTGTTTGACTATCATGGTCAAGAGGGCGCAAACTTGATTTGTGATTACAAGTCATACGAATTATAGCTCATGTTTTCACGCCCATCATAGATTTTTAGGTTCAGTGCTCAAAAGGGGAGCATGAGAGGACGTGGTGTTAAGTTTTGCATGAAAAATGCTATTCTAATGGCAAAATATTCTAGGCTGGGACATCTATTCAATGTACGTCTTTAACATACTACAGGTCATTTATAAACATCTACCACCTCATTTGAAACACATATCAGATTATACAAAGTTAGGCTGAGCATACTGGTGTTCGAAAATAGTTACGTGGCTCGAACTTCTTTTGTAGCAGGCCCATTGTGCAAGTTGTGATGCTGTGTAATATACTTATAGTGTTAGGCACTTTATTTTGTGTCTGCAGCTACTTAGTTGTAGTATTCATTCAGATTTAAGATCAACTTGAAACTGCATATTAGTAGTCTGAATGACGATATGAACTCACAAGAAGTCAAGTTGTCGAATGAACTTTTCCACTGACATGCGTCATATATAATCAGTTTTTAATTCGTTCACGTGATGGAATAAAGGCAGTTCATAAAATTGTAATAACTTGAATTAATCTTGGTTTTGTAACAGAGTTCGTGTCATTTTTATCATTTTATGGTATGTGACCATAATTCATCACATAAATTATTGTAGGCCAAAGAATACGGGAGTTGTGTTGCAGCGAAGGTCCCCCAAGTTGAACTTGATATGTGTTTGAAAGAATTTCTTGCATTAAAGAATTGCATGCAGCATGTGGTACTGACCGCTTGATTGTATGATCACAATTATATTTATTTCTTTGTACCTACCAATTTTCTTATCTTTCTTTTGCAGATCAAGGGAAAGCCATAAATCAATAGAAATTTTTCTTCATAAATACATCAAGGTTCCATATATACAATCAGAAAAGTTTAAAGATCATAACTTAAAATTCTTGTTATTTATTGTACATCTAACTGATACATGTTCCTGTTTTTATTCTTCAGTTTTTTTTTTTTGCTAAAGAAGGATTCACTGTGGTTGTAAAGTTCAAATTTTTACGTCAAACTTACAAAACAAGACCGATTCAAATGTTAGGGAATTCATCAAGTTCTCAGTCTTCGGGTGGGTTGTCACATGCATATATTCAATATCCGCCCTTAAAATGCAGAAATGAAGGATCAGCCGGTTTATTTTATGATGACGGAAATAAGCTATTAATCTCACCAACCTCTTACCAGGTACGTCCTGTAGAGATCTGTATAAACTCCTTTAATTACCATAGTTTAGTTTAACAGATGAAGTTTATGAGTTAAGTTTATTAGTCTTGTCTGATTTCTCAGGTTGTTTCGTGGAAAATTTCTCCTTTTACTTCTGATGTCGTTCCAACAAATGATACGATAAATGAAGGGCCGGTATTGTCCATTCGTTATTCTTTGGACACTAAACTGATAGCTGTTCAACGATCAAATCGTGAAGTTCAGTTTTGGGTCAGAGAAACTGGAGACACGTTTACTCAAAAGTTAAAGTCTGAGTCGGATAACATATTGGGATTCTTTTGGACAGATTGTGCAGTTTGTGATATCGTGTTTGTCAAGACCAGGTACTTGTTAAGAAATTGTACATCGAGTAAATGAATATTCAAATAGAAATTTCTCTACCCTTAACCCGTGTCTTCATTGGTGAAACCGTATCACCTTCTGAATATTCCTATCTTATACAAAATTATATGAGCCAGTATTCTCATGCAAAGTATTGTCTGATGATTTATTTACTTATCAACAGGTTTTTAATTGATATAGCATTGTCAGTTTGTAAGACACTTTATGAAGTAGAAAAGAACTCCATCGCTATTTGCTAGAGCGACTAATTCTCAAGAATATGTTACATGTTCTGAGTAGGAAGTTTTAAACGTGAACGGTAACAGATTAATCTATTTGAAGAGTATATTACTTAGTACTAACAAGAAATTTGTAGAAGAATATAAGATAAAGCTCAATGCAATTAACAAGTAACAAAATTCTACTGATATGAGTTGTTGGCCTTGAGATATGATAACATTAATGACTGTTATACATCATCTGTTAAACATTGCTTTACTTTTTAACCTCATCCAGTTTTGACTGACTAGAAATGAATTACAGTGGACTGGACCTGTACGCTTATGCACCAGACGCAAAATCATTTGCATTAGTTGAGACAAAGAAAATGAATGTGAGTTGGTACAAATATACACACGAAAGCCGTTTGGTTCTTCTTGCTTCAGGAATGCAATGCAAAAGCTTTACTGGATATCAGGTAAGGCTTATAAGCTGTAACTAGTTGCTTTAGGTGTGCTCTAAAATTATTTAGTTAGTATACTTTAATTTAATTTTTACACCTATCATTAAAACTAGCCAAAAATTATGGAATTTTCTACTCTAGTGGGTAGCAACATATATTTGGTTTTACAATTACTTATTTGTTTGACTATCATTTTGTTTTCTGTTTAGCTTTCATCTGCAGGTGTAATTCGATTACCAAGGTTTGAGATGTCAATGGCAAAGGCCGAGGTCAACAGTAAGCCTGTACTCGCTGCTGAAGACGTACATATAGTCACTGTGTAAGCTTTATATATTTATATTATCAGTCCATGAACTCTTAGAGGTCTGACATATGGTATAAATTATAAATTACTCTGGTGAAATGACAGTTATGGAAGGATATACTGCTTACAAGTCGATAGAGTTGCGATGCTGCTTCATTCATATAGGTTTTATCGTGATGCTGTTATTCAGCAGGTCAGTTATGCTTTCATTTAATACCGAGACACGAGGGTGATTGATAATAAATTTCATATTCTGCATGATGCATGTCATATTATGCATTCTTTTTAAACTTATATATTGACAAAAAACGTGCTAACCCCACGTCATGAAAGGAACTCAGAACTTATGTTTGTTTGCTTGTAATAGAGAGTTAGGTTCAGGTTGGTGTTCCTTGAGTCATGGTTTGATAATTAACTGGTGTTTAGATGTGCTTATTGTGCGTGAAGTTGTGAACATGAGGTAATTACTAATCATTGTCAGATGATTGATTATAACTAGAATTTGTTGCAGGATAAATCATTTAAATTTGGTCGATTTCCTACACTTAAATTTTTGTTTTGTATCGAAATTGTAGATATGATTAAGGGGGAATTTGCTTTATTCCACGGATTCACTATGGATGTGGGGTTTATATGGAAATCGGAATGGGTTCATACCCACCATCATGCATGGGTTTGAATTATGCCTTTTTTTGTGGGCTTGATAATCATACTTAAATAAAAAAAACCCATCAACCATACTCATTTATTGGTAATCAAACTCATACTTCCATTCCCATACCCCTTAACCAAACACATCGTAAATAGCTTAGCAGTACCCTTTATCTTTTACTCCTTTGTTAAATGTATGTTAATGTTTGTGATGATCAACTTTTTCTTGTGTAGATCTATTCATCCTCCAACTATAATAAGACTAATTAGATTTGGCCCTATCATACTTTTTAATTGTAGTTTCTAAAATTAGGATTTGCTGAGTGGAGTTAGGGTAGAAGGAGGCTCCAAAACCTTCAGTGTGGCAATGGTTGGTCATTGGTAGATTCAATCATGAAGTTGATTACTTAGATATATTAATTATCAAATAAATAACTAAGAATTCAATCTGCTATAGATAGATTGTTACAACACAATGGAATTTTTGTAAAACTCTTTTGTTTGGTTAACTTTATAAATTGGGTGTTTTCTCTTCCTTTTCTTTGTTAATATAGCCACTTTTTTGGGAAGTTTCTAAAACGGTATTGGAAAATCAATATGTTCTTTTTTCCTTTGTGAAAAACAATATGGTTTATTAAGTCTAGTAATAAGTAAATGCTGCTATTGTGAAACTTATGGAGTCTCCGCTATGTTAACTTTGTAAATCCAAAAACTCTAGAAGATTTAAAATCTGCAAGTGAAGAAGTGAAAGCCTATCTTATATGCACATATTCGTGGGGGTGTTTGACAAGTTCTGCTTATTTAAGTAGTTTACAGATAAAACGATCAAAAGGGGCATTTGTCTGAAAATAAGGGGACACACTTTCTGAAATGGGAGTAAAAGTCCCCAAACTAGGTTAAAAGGTTAGATCAATAGGTACTTCCATTTTACCCTTACATAATAAAATATGTTGTAGCTCGTAGTCATTATCAAATACTGATTATTTGACCTTTTGAATAAGTAGGATGTGTTTATCTGGACATAAATACCGATTTTTTCTAGATAAGTTTGGTATAATCAGATGATCGATTTCACATGCATATCGAGCACCTTTAAGAGGAGATTATCATTGGCGGTTGATTTTATAGACCGACACTTTATTCAGTAGTGCTATATACGATTTTCAGTCTACAATTAAGATGTCCTGAAACGTGGTTATTGCATCAGACTATATTGAGATTGTGATTGAAATGACATTTGCGGTTGGCAATGCCTTGGATAATGTACATTTAGATTTTGTCTAACCTCATTATTATTTATGCATATTTTATATATTTTACAAAATGTTACCTTTTTACCAAATAATCGCTCATGGCTGTCTCATTTTATTAGGGATCTCTGCCCATATATTCCAGCAAGATAGCTGTAAGTGTGGTTGATAATGTTCTGCTCATTCATCAAGTGGATGCAAAGGTTATTATATTATATGATATATTTTCTGATTCACGGACGCCTGTATCTGCTCCCCTTCCTCTTTTAATAAGGGGCTTGCCACGCACTGCCATGTCATCCTCTCAATTAAGTAAAAAGGATGCAGAAAGCTCAGAAGCAACACTGTTGAATGACGTAATTTCTAATTTGTATGGTGATGACTGGAGTTTTCTTATTCCCGATCTTGTATGTGATGTTGCCACTGGATATTTGTGGAAGATCCATTTGGATTTGGAGGCAATTTCTGCTAGCAGCTCAGAAGTGCCATCTGTCTTAGAGTTCTTGCAACGGAGGAAATTAGAAGCAAAGAAAGTAAGTATATGCTTTTAACCAACATTTTTTACTTTTTGACCAAAAGCTTTTCAATTTGACCTAGCTCATCTTGACCCATACCTATAACTTAACCCCTTTTGACCTGTAACACAACCCATCCATTTTGTCATGTGTAGGAAATCCATTGAACAACTGTTCCTTTTTTGTAAGTTTCAGTACAAAAGATATTCAAAATAGCACAATAATCTTCTTCCATATTTATTTCAGGCTAAACAGTTGTGTTTGGACCTTGTTCAGTCTATCATCATTGAGCGTAGACCTCTCCCAATGGTTTTCCGAGCCATAGATGTATTGGTGAACTCTTTTGCATATTCACTTAAAACCGGTAGTTACTTGAAAGGTGTAAAGTCAGAGAAACCTGTAGCTTCCGCTGTACCTGAAAACGATGTCGACACTCGCACTACCGAATCTGCTGATAGAACTGTACAAACTTCTAGCTTGTCCACATCAGACTCGGAGGATAATGCGAATTTCAGGAAGGCGAAATCCAAATTTGTTGATGTTAATTCGTCTAGTCGAAATATAGGTGGAGAAAATTCAGTTGGTGCTGAAGCTTCTAGAATACGAGAGCATTCAGAGAACCAACCACTTGATGCTAACGTTTCGGAACAACAAGAATCGCAAGTGACCTCAGCAGCCATTCCACCAGATGAGGTGTACAGCTTTGTATTTGCTTCTGTGGAGGAAGAGATGATTACAGATGCTTCTTATTTGTTTGCCATTATTATCGAGTTCATTAGGAGGTAATTGGTTCTTAGCTTAAATTAGCTAAATTGGTTAGCAATTTGGTTTACATCTATAACGTATTTGTAACACTTTTTATGCCCCATGTCTTTAATTTTGCAGTGCCAATTTGGAGAAAATAAGACTGCACCCAAACATTTATGTGATGGCAGTGCGGCTGCTTGCTAGGAATGAACGATATGCTGAAATCGGATTATTTATTATGAATAAGGTAAGTGTCTTTTTGGCACTTTGTGTGATTGATTGTACATGTGATTTGACCCCAGACATGCAATTTATCTTTCCATCACATAAAAGTTGCAACACCTAAGTGGCTAAATTGGCATATGCTTGTAAGTAGTGTTAGGTTCAAGCTTGGTTCGACTACTTTAGCTAAGCTCAAGTTCGTTTCAATAGCTTGACATACCTTCATAATACTAGCTTTAGCTCCGATCAATGAGAATTTAAGACAGTCTGATCTCTGCTGAGCTATTTTTGCATAAATACTTATTGATAATTCACTATTTCAACTTTTTGTCAAATCTATGTAAAAATCAAGTTCAGTAGAAAAAAACATTACACAAAATAAAACACTTAGAATAAAACATGACTTTAGGTCGTTTTTCAGCCTTAGGTAGAGCCTTAGAAGGTGGCTAATTTAACTCATCCGCCTAACATATGTAGCAATTTTGGTCTATATATTATCTAGAAAGGGTTAAACAAGTATACTTATAAAGTGTGAAATGTTGCAGTTTTTATGTGTGGAAGAAGTAATATAATTTTAAAATTTAATAAAGAATGGCATGGGTTCGTTTGCAGATAATCGAGCCGTCAAAAGAGGTTGCGCTTCAACTATTAGAGACGGGACGTCAAAACATCCAAACAAGAAAGTTGGGTGTGGATATGATGAGACAGCTCATGCTTCATCACGACTATGTTGTGCTTCTTGTACAAGATGGATGCTATCTTGAAGCTTTGCGTTATGCACGCAAAAAGAAGGTCATAACTCATTATATCACTTCAATCAACACTATAATAACTGAAGTATTTGTTGAAAAAAGTATAATTTTTTTAAAAGTTGAGAAATTGTTTGTGAATCAGGTTACGACTGTGCGTCCTTCGCTGTTTTTAGAAGCAGCGTATGCATCAAACGACCCACAACACCTAGCTGCAGTTCTGAGATTCTTTCGTGATTTCATACCAGGTTTTGGAACCACTTCAGAGCACAGTACGTACATACGTGCTCTTGCTGATATGCCTTCATCAGTTACCGTCTAAGGAACATCTACTGCTTTATGAATAATCAAAATGAAGATTTTGACCCTGCCCTTTTTAGTAGTTTGTTTTTATGGAAAGAGAATCATTATATTATACGTCAAAATGCTGTTTCTCACAAACATTTTCTATAGAGTTAGTTGTATGTTCTACCGATAAAAGTATGTGGCCTACTAAATAAGGAGGCGTTAAGAACTTGTTTGCCAATTTAGCAGTGTCACTGGGTTGTTGATTAGTTTTAAACTAGTGAAATGACCCGTGGAACCACGAGTTTGTTTAAACGAAACAGTTTAATGATATGTTTTAGGTATTAAGTGAACGTAAATGCTAAAGTTATTTAGTTTAATGACCCGTGGAAATACATAGTTCCACCAAGAAACTCGTCAGCTGAATATTTCATCAAACACCTAAAATGATATTAAACAATCAACATTCAATCATGATCGTGCATATATTTTCCGAGAGGTTACTATGCATGTTCGTCGTTTCAGCAAAATGCCTACGCATCCGCAGGGGTTAGAAACTGTGAAATTGGGCGCGGCGGCTGCCAAGGCTGTAGTGGTGTAAACGACGAATTTTGCTGACAACTCTGCGTCTGCAGAGGGATTGAAACCGTAGTGCTTTAAATAGGCACCTGGCCGCATCATACTACATGCGGGTCTATAGTTTCGCCGCTAGTGCCTGCAAAGATAACTCTTGGATCCACTGCAGAAAAATCTAGCCGCGTGGTTGTAACCGGCGAGAAAAATCTAGCCGCGTGGTTGTAACCGGCGAGTTTGCCCTTGGCGGCGTAATTCCATCCGGGAATATCGGTTTATACCTTTGGAAAGGTTCACCGGACACGGGTGGAGGGTAAGGCGTGTATCCCGCCCCCGTAGTCATAGCTTGCGTTAGCTGATTACCAGACGGCGTGTTCTGGTTGTCCGTTTGAGTACGTTCTGATGATTCCCCGGAAGTCATGATTTTGTTAAAGAAACAAAAAAAAAAAAAAAAATCGAGAAAACTGTGAGTAATGAGCTTTATAATTCAAAACTTTTAAAAGAAAAAAACAATTAAACACGTCTTGAATTAGTTCATTTCTCAATGAAAGCACCACTTGATCGTGCATATATTTTTCGGGAGGTTAATATGCATGTTCAATACGTTTAAAAGAGGTTTAAGGATCTTAGAACTTAGCTCTCCGGTCCGGCTACCGTGAATAACCCTGTCCGACATGATGATGTCGGCGGTGTGGCTAGTTGATTAAGTCCACCTTCGATGACGGTCGTCGATCGAAGGCCCAAATAAGGCTGTAGGTGATCGTCGAGAATGACTAACCTGTTAACCTTCGATGAATGATGATGATGATTACGTATTGTGAGCCACGTAAAATGTGATGTGTCCAAAATAACAATTAGGGTTATTATATATAGGCAAAACCCCAAATCTAGAACCATCCGAGATCATGATAATTCTTTCCATAACAAACTTCCCGAATCTCGGATATAATTATTTAAAAGATATTAATTGCCTTTCAAAAAAAAAAAATTATGGAAAAGATATTTAGGCTTGATGGCCAAGTCACCGCCTTTCCGGGAACAAAGGTATTTTACACGCTGCCGCATGCCGCATACCGCATATAAAGTATATGCGCACGTACGCTAGGAACTGCCCGTATGCGCATGCGGGTTGCGGTATCATTAAATCATAAGAGAGAATATTGATTGTCATTTTATTTTAAAAGTGTAAATTAAAATATAAATTTAGAATTTGTTTCCTTCTACCTAGCTTATATACCTTCTCGTACTCAATTAAAAATAATTAATTAAAATAATTCATAATTATTTAATTTTAATAATTAAAATAATTATTAATAAGATTTAATAATAATAATTAATTAATAAGATTTAATAATAATAATTAATTAATAAGATTTAATTTTAATTAATGACATCACCCACCATGTTTAGATTTTTTTTTTTTTTTTTTTTTTGATTTTTTCTTAACAAAAGAATTAGCCTAATAATGACATCATCATTTTAGAATTTTAATAGAAACTATAGATATTTTTTGGTTCCAAGTCATTTTACAATGAACAAAAGTTCTTTTGTCGAAAAATGAAAGGAACCAACAAATATACAACTTTAACGAAAATGCTAGGCTCGAGATCAGAAAACTAAAGTCTAGACAAAACATCGAGCACCTGCTGGCTACTACCGAGCTTAACCGAACGAACAAACAAGCAAAACTACCACTAACGATAAAAACTAAAAGACATGAATGACAAAAAATATGCTACACAAACAAAACACTAACAAACCCAAGAAACACTATAACACAATAAAAAGATCTGACCATACAAACGGCCTCGGGAGAAAGAAATCAACAAGCATTATGCTTTAGACATTTTTTTTTTTTTTTTTAGGACAGCTGTTAGGATCACCCAGGAGACTTAACCACCCACGCGTTCATCTCCTACACAGTTATACCCGCCCCCAACTGCGTGCCTAGGAAGAAACCCACACCAATCCATACGGGGCATGGACGGTAAAACTCCCCTCCCCTTTAGACATCTTACCATCAACGATATCACGGCGAAGGGGCTTTCCCCGAAAGATTGTTAAATGAGTAGGAAATCACGTTACAAAACCGTCATCAATCCAAATACCTGACGAAGGGGGCAACAACCCATGCCTCACTAACCCATAAAAAAATCCCTCTTCACCATTACCGGATTCAACATCTTCATCTTGATCCCTAAGAGTTAAATCACCATCGTTCGAAGCCATCCTCTTAATCGCGAAGTCTTTATTCTTAATCTTGGACCTGATTTTAAGACCAACTAAACTAGACGAAGCTCCATTCTCAACCACGGGTACCTCATGAAAACCTGATAACTTTCGAAGCCCGATTAGACCAGTTAACCCTCAAAACCTTATTACCAACCAAAATGTTATCATTAGCAATCACAGCTTTATCAACGGAACCAACATCATTAGTATGCAATTGCAAAATGGTAACATTAGCATTTGCAACTTTATTAACTAAACCAACATCAGTATACACCACAGAAGGTTAAACATCACCAAAATCCATCTTCTTGCTACCAATAGAAACCGAAATAGAGGGCACGATGTAACAGTGTGTTCCAAAATGTGTTCTTCAAACCTACCAATATTGAAACTAGTCAACTACCAAAAATGAGGTTACAATCCATTGGACTATTGACCAAAACGTCCATTTTTGTAACTAACTATAACGATTCGCCCTCAAAGAATTGAAATTGCCAAAATGGCCTCACAAGTCGCAAGTAATCTTGCGACTTTGCGACACGTGAATTCTCGGCCATGAGCGAGAAATTTCAAGTCGCTCATGTCCGAGACTATACGAGTCGCACGGTTGGCTTGCGTAGCGTCTGACCGATAAGCTCTACGTCAAACGTACGTCACAAAGTACGTGATGATACGTATAGTGATCCGTCTCAGAAAAGTAAACATTTAACAGCACTCCGGCTAGAATATTCTCCGCATAAATCATCACGGGCAAACAACATCTTCCCCGCCCTACTTTAGTAACCTGATCAGAAGGTTACTTGTGTACACGTCCAGGAAGAAGCGTATCGGACAAAGGCTAGCCGAGACACTACATAAAACTTATCCTACCTGGACAAGTGCGCGGGCTACCGGCACCACTTAGCCCGGCACAAAAAGCATTAAGAAGCCGGGAACCATGTCATCACATAAGAAGGCCTGCTTGACCATGGACGTCGGGTACCCGACAATCTTTATAAGGCTATTCATAAACCGGCTACAATCTTGCCCGTTCATAACAGACACCGTGAAGAAACACTTGGAATAAACACCAGGCAAAACCTTCTTGACTAAACAAGGCATTCATCCGTCATGACCTGGACGGACCTACCACACTCTCGGGAATACCACGATCTCCTGGTTTAGATATCCTGGCCCGGCACAAGGATACCATCCCGGAACAAGCACGCTGTCCCGGAACAAGTGCATTGTCCCGGAGCAGGCACTTCATCCTGGAATAAGTGCACTGTCCCAGAACGATGATCCCGGAACAAACATACAAACAAGCTGCACGCTACGTCAATCCACGAATCTTGGAAAGTTTGTTAGGATCTGCTCGTTATTCCCATGAAAGGGACAGGTGCCACGTCAATCTTTGGGATTAGCAAAGTTTGTTACAACCATTAAAGGGACATGTGCCACGTCACCATTCCCTCATAACACCTATAAATACACGAACAAGATCATTCATTCAACAACACAGGATGCATTAATGTTACTCTGCCCACATTAATTATGGTAACATATCTCCAGCTAATAATACAATTTCGGTATCGATTCCGGTCGCTATCGGAATTCATCTTCATTCTAAGATATTAACTTATTCGATTCCGATCAAATAAGGTTAATCTCATCGATTGTTTTACGCCATTGAAATTCAGATTTCAAATCGGGGTTTGCACAATTATTGGAGTTAAAACAATCGACCTACTCTTTTTCACAAACTAAGCACTCTAACCCGAAATAAATCTAACCATAACGATTTTGGTTTGATCAGTACGCAAATTTCTAGTCGCAAGGCTACCTTGCGAAAATGTCATAGAATAAGATTTCGAGATTAGATTTTCTAGATTATTCTTGATTCTTGATTTTATTTAGATAACGTTTTCACCTCTATAAATACTAATAGACTACATGATTTGATTTTTCAGTTTTTTACACTTAAATTCACATCTCTTAGACCATTTGTAGTGGTAGTTCGTGTTGTGGGTTCGTGTTGTGCCATTTTTGCACTTTTTTGATGACTAGGACATGTTGTGTTGTTGACTGGAGTAGTGGTGGTGTTGTGAGTTGGTGTTGTGTTAGTGGAATGCTGATGTGACATTTAATTTTGTATTTTTCTGTTTTATTTATTTGTTTTATTTTATTTTTATTATTAAAAATAAAAATAAATATTTGTTATAAAATTAAAAAGACATAAAATTAATAACATTAAATTAAATAAAGTACATAATTTATGTCTATACATTTATGTATGTATATGCATGTATATGTGTATTCATGTTTATATAGGTGTTTATATATGCTTATCGTTTACTTTAGTGTAGCTGTCCATGCTTTTTTTTTTCTTCAATCGTTGGCTGGAGTACGGCTCTAGTTAGTCGACAGCAAGCGTTGATTTATTGGCGACTTGACTGACCCCTAGAGTTTAAAGTAAATTTCAGGCAGGATTTAAAACCCATGAAAATTTGATTTTACCATTTTCATGGCGTCTCTATTTTATTTTATTTTATTTTTATTCAATTTTATTTAATTTCTTTGTTTAATTTAATTTTTTAATTCTATTTTATTTCTTAAAATAAAAATTTTCTACTTTTTGGCCGGAGGTTCATTCGGAAGCAATCTCTCTATCCATTAGAGGAAGGATTGTCTACATCTCACCTCCCCCATACACCACCTATGTGGTATGGGTTTTGTTGTTGTTGTTGTTGTTGTTGTTGTTGTTGTTGTAATTAAAAATCCAAAAAATAAAAAAAATACATAAATTAAATACTTAATATAAAAAGATGAAATACTCCGTAACATAAAGTAAATCTAGGCATTCGGGTTAGCGTCAATGTTCAAGTTGTCTTTCATCTGTTTACGAACCAATTTTTTTAGATTTTGAAGACGTATCACGTATTCAGGTTCTTCCATTTGAGCCGATGATCTCCCCAACACATTAATTTGTGTGAGCGCGGTTTGCATAGTGCAAAACTGCTTGAAAGTGTCGATCGCACTTGTCTTTTCTTTTGCCACAATACCCCATTGGTCCATAAACTCTTCCGTCCTATTCGTACTTGAACTTTTACCACGAGATGATGCTCCTGTGTCCGACGAATCCGACTGTTTTTGGGCTTTCTTTGCTCTATCACGTCCCATTGGACGTTGCATCGGAACGTCCCCAAACAACTCGGCCTCATCAAAGTCTTGACTGAGGCTTATCGGGTCTCCTTGAGTTTCACCAACACCCGTAGTATCCACGTGATAATCATCTTGATGCTGAGCTCTAGCAGTTGGATCATTTGGTACGATCCACTTCGGATGTTGTATCAAGAAAAAAAGGCATCCTTGTTACCAAAAGTCTTCCCGTATGTATCAAAATAAGATTGCACCACAGATTTGTAAACGTCTTCATCATTTGCTCCACTACGCCAATTATCTTTAATATCCCTATAAAATGGCAAAAACTCCGTACATGACTTGTTTAAATCTCGCCACTTAAAAGATAACGTATCTTCGTTTCGTACCCATCCAAACTCGTTATTATTAAACTTCTCCATTGCCGTGCCCCAAAAACTTTGGCGCTTTTGTGATCTCCCAACAATAGAATTTTTCGAAGTATCACAAAAACATTCCGCTAACTACAAAAGCTCTTTTTGCGACCACCCTCTTGCGTTCTTTTTACTTAGTTCTTCTCCCGCTTTCCCTATAAATATTTAACATATTACATTAACATATATAATATATAATAAATATATATAAATAATAAATATATAACCAGTAGGTATAATATATATAAACAATAAAATATATATATGATAAATATATAATTTAACAGTAGGTATATATATAATAAATATATTATACATATATTCAAATAGAAAAGGGAAAAAGACAAAAAAAAATTGACACTGTTGAATTGGGACACAAGTGTAATAATTTCCACTTAGAGGGGTAAGATATGTGCCTCCAATTTTGACTTTTTAACTTAATTTCCCATTTTTTTAACTAAATAAATATAAACGCTATTCTAATGATACAACAAGTTGAAGTGTGCCTCGGTGGTTAGTTGATAGACATGGCGACTTACAAGTCGCGAGTTCGAACCATGTTAGCATAATTTTTTTTTTAATTTTTTTAAAGTGACCTATAGTAAAATCTTCTATGCGCAGCGAAGCGCGTAACCTACAAACTTGTAAATAATAAATATATATAATAAATAATATAATAATATCTCTTTATATTATAATAACAAAGTTAAAAATACATCATCAAAAAATCAAACCACTAATCCTAGCCTTCCATTGTCATTATCATCCATAATCTAGACCATCCAAAATTTTTGATCAAGACTATGACCTAATAATTACCTTGATTAGTTGTTTGATGACTAAATTACCCTTCTAATTAACATAGTTAATATTCGGGCAGATTAAAACTCAAAAAATAGGGTAATGATACGTATTCAAACCTCACAAAATTCTCTTTAGGCCTTCCAAACTCAAAACCGCTGGAGTATTTTCGTCGGAACAGTCTATTAAATCTTATTCCGCATCAAAAATCTAAATTTTCAGATCAGTTCAAATGAGGTTTGATTTTATTGTTTCGTGTTTTTATTCAATTTCCTTTTTTCCAATATCCAAAATAGGGTTATGATGTATCTGGATCTTCTTGCAGTTGATACGATTTATTGAATTATCCACCAATTATATGATGATTGTAATTATTGTTTTGGGTTTTGTTGGCTGCATTTGAATTCGGGTTGGGATTTGTAAGGAACAAATTATGATTTATGATTATGACTGGTTTTAAAGTTGGGTGGTCAAAGCTTGATTAAGATTGCAATGACAGCGGCGTTAGTGGTTTTATATATTTATATATTACAGAGTATATGTTTAAGACGAATTATCAATCATAAATGTAGTGACTGACATTTAAAATCCATATAGGAGTCCCTGGATACACCTGAAACACATACAACACATACCCCAAGCTTCTTACGAGTCTCAAAGTGACCAACATAATAATGCAACAGAGGCTCATGTTCCTAATTCTGGGTCTGTCTCAATTTTCGAGTAATGACCAACAGAAAAGTAAAAACTACCATAAAGATTGGTCTATGCTAAAATTTTCTTTAATAATCAGGTCTAAAACTCGATAGAATGCTGTTTGCAGCTGTATATGAATATAGATGAGGTGGTGAACACTCTATTAAATCGTGCGAGGATAGATCTTGGTTTCACAACTCTAGGTAATCAGTTTAACCAAACTCTGCTTTATATATGATATTTTTTTGTTCCACCATTGTATCACCTTTATTTCTTACATTCTTTGGAGTGTATTGACTTTTTAAGGCTAAAATTTAGTAAAAAAATCGAAGGTACTAAGCTTTAATAATATGCTTTGTTTTTCTATTTTTATTCGCCTTCTCCTGTAGCGACATCAATCAGACAAACGTCTATCGAACTTCTAAGATTTAACATTATCAGGTACACACCCTTCCCTTCGATCTCTGACCACCATCGTAGCATTCTTTGGTTCGAAATTGAAAAACCTAATTGATAACGAAAGGCACAAAATCCATATTGAGTGGTATCGCTAATCTGGATCTGGGTATCAGATGAGGGCCGTACCCTATGGACTCCGACCACCATCGTAACATTTTTTGTTTCAAATATTCAAAAACATAATTGATTACGATTAGCATAATATCTATATCGAGTTGTAGCGCTAATCTATTTCTGGGTTTTGTTGGAGGCTTTTTTGTTCATGGTTTATAATTGTACTTATTACGATTGTGTTTAGTATTGATATTCTAGTGTTAGATGGATCAGGTTTGTACAATTGCACGGGTAAATATATTTGTATAAAGGGTTTGATATGGATATTGGATTTTACTCTAAGTAGAACATGAGTTTTAAAATTAGATATGGAGTTTGGTTATAGTGTTGTGAAGCTTATTAGTTGTTGATTAATAATAACCAAACTATGTATTTTAAATTTTATGTTATTTGATTTATGCAGGGTGATGCTAAATGAGGATATTCTTTTCGACTCTTATAAAGTTTGTGTCACATCAGAATGCTAATTTCCTAAGTATCTACATGATCACTTTTGTAATAGTGGCGATTCGGGATATTACTCCTACCAGCATGATCGTTGGATCAGAGTAAAGGTGGTTTCTATTTGAGTAAAGGTGGTTTCTATTTGTACAGGACCTCAAGATCCATGTATTGTGACTCTTTGTGGTCTGTATTTGAAATTTTGAAGTCCCTAAAGTAGTATGGATTAGTTATGTATGAAATTTGAGATTTTGGGTACACTAGAGTTCCAAATCGTGATAGCAAATTGACCCACCAACTTCAATTTGTTAGTTATCTGTTTTTCATACATTATAATTATATCTATATTTATACTACTTATTTATTCAGTTATTAATGTGGCATAACATGGATATGGGCATGAAAAGTTATATCATCTCATAGAGCAGATTCCAAAGGAAGTGGATGTATTATATATCTTATTTATTACTTTTTGTTACTATACCTAAAATATATATTTGTGTTACTTTGTGCTATTTTCTGTAATATATCTCGGTACTACTAGCTTAAGACCCGCGAATTCGCTAGATTTTTTTAAGAACGAATCAAATATTGGATTGTCATAATTAGTTTCAGTAATAATAAAGCAAGCAAGTTATAACCTGAAGAAAAAAACAAATAACACAAAGTTGAAAATCGTAACACAGGAAAAAAGGTTTAGTTTGTAGTTAATTTTTTGGTTGAGTTTTCCATAGATTACTCCATGTTTATAATGGTCGAAGAAATGACCTTTTTAAGGGATGGTGTAAGGGACAATTTCTACCTCAGTTGGTCGCCACATAGTCTTTTGCGTTTGCACACAGAGCAATCCTTCTTAGTCTTTTGAGTAAGTTAATTGCACTTCCCAGTTCATCGATCTCACCACGTTCTCTATTTCATTGATGATCTCTAACGTGTAATGAATAAGTTTCCCTTCTGGTTCAACATCCTATCGGCTTATGCAACTAAAGCCGTAATATTACATCTATAAAATTTGACATTAAATCAGTAGTCATAATTTACCAGTTATTGAAGATGAGTCGCTTTGGGTTGTATTTTACTAAGAGGTAGATGGGTCAGGTGGGATGTGTTTGGGTTGAAACAAAAACAATATAATAACAATGATAATCTAGATACTGACGAACATGATTTTAAAGGTTGCACGGATTTTGAAAAGCATATGAGTGATTATCAACTCATTTGACCTGCTCCCTTTTTAGCAAACACATTACCAACCCCACCCGCCCTGATCGTAAATCTACCTTTAAAGAAGCTGTTACATTTTCACTTTTCGAAAGGTAATGAGCACGAAGATTATAGCATGCAGGAAACGAATGGATAGGTATGTTGTGACGACCCGGAAATTTCCGATCAAAATTTAAACTTAATCTTTACATGATAACATTATTCCGACATGATAAGTAATAAATTTTAAGTTTTAAAACTTTTGAAATAAGTTTCATACAAACAATTGACCAACCATTTGTTCGACGATTCACGAACGTCATAACTTGTATTAAACATATATATATATATATATATATATATATATATATATATATATATATATATATATATATATATATATATATATATATATATATATATATATATATATATATATATATATATATATATATGGATATATGGATTATATCTAACTTGAAAATATGATAATTAAATATCTCATTAAGTATATTAACAAAGTATTATATATATATATTTTCATACTACTAATTTAAAGAGTTTTTGAACAACATATATGTTACTATTTAAACGACGTAATTAACTTATGTTAAAATGTATTTACATATAATGTATTACGAGTGTAAATACATCCTTACAAGTATTGAATACACTTTATAATATACCAATACATAAAAAGGATAGCTATACTCGTATTTTCGTTCAATTTCCTCAAGAATTCTACTCGCATTCATACGGTATTTTTTTAACCGTATTATACAAAGCTTCTAGTAGTATTTACTATTGGTATATACCAATATAAATCTGCAATTATTTGTGTAATATGTCATACATGACCTAATCAATTTAATATGTCATCCATGACTTAATACAGTTTAACTTATCTTAGATATTTTCACTAAAAACCAAATTTTCAAGCCTATAAATAAGCACCATTTCTAACTTTTTTCTACACATTCATTTTCCAAATTTTACTTCCAATTTTCACACACACTTGCAAGAACTCTCTCAAGTTTTGTTCTACTACTTCTTTCCAGCAACTTTACATTCTAAACTTGAGGTAAAAACTGTAGTGACCCGAACTTTTCCATGTTTATATATATATTAAATGAAATTTTTATTTTACATGATTAAGTGTTTCCAACATGTTAAGCAATCAAACTTGTTAAGACTTGATTAATTGAAATAGGTTTCATATAGACAATTGACCACCCAAGTTGACCGGTGATTCACGAACGTTAAAACTTGTAAAAACTATATGATGACATATATATGGTTATATATATAGTTAATATGATATTATGATAAGTAAACATATCATTAAGTATATTAACAATGAACTACATATGTAAAAACAAGACTACTAACTTAATGATTTTGAAACGAGACATATATGTAACGATTATCGTTGTAACGACATTTAATGTATATATATCATATTAAGAGATATTCGTACATCATAATATCATGATAATATAATAATTTAAAATCTATTTTGATATTATAAACATTGGGTTAACAACATTTAACAAGATCGTTAACCTAAAGGTTTCAAAACAACACTTACATGTAACGACTAACGATGACTTAACGACTCAGTTAAAATGTATATACATGTAGTGTTTTAATATGTATTCATACACTTTTGAAAGACTTCAAGACACTTATCAAAATACTTCTACTTAACAAAAATGCTTACAATTACATCCTCGTTCAGTTTCATCAACAATTCTACTCGTATGCACCCGTATTTGTACTCGTACAATACACAGCTTTTAGATGTATGTACTATTGGTATATACACTCCAATGATCAGCTTTTAGCAGCCCATGTGAGTCACATAACACATGTGGGAACCATCATTTGGCAACTAGCATGAAATATCTCATAAAATTACAAAAATATGAGTAATCATTCATGACTTATTTACATGAAAACAAAATTACATATCCTTTATATCTAATCCATACACCAATGACCAAAAACATCTACAAACACTTTCATTCTTCAATTTTATTCATCTAATTGATCTCTCTCAAGTTCTATCTTCAAGTTCTAAGTGTTCTTCATAAATTCTAAAAGTTCTAGTTTCATAAAATCAAGAATACTTCCAAGATTGCAAGTTTACTTCCAAGTTTTCTAAATCCATTCCAAGTAATCATCCAAGATCAAGAAACCTTTGTTACTTACAGTAGGTTATCTTTCTAATATAAGGTAATAATCATATTCAAACTTTAATTCAATTTCTATAACTATAACAATCTTATTTCGAGTGGAAATCTTACTTGAAATTGTTTTCGTGTCATGATTCTGCTTCAAGAACTTTCAAGCCATCCAAGGATCCTTTGAAGCTATATCCATTTTTCTAATTTCCAGTAGGTTTATCCAAGGAACTTGAGGTAGTAATGATGTTTATAACATCATTCGATTCATACATAAAAAGCTGTCTTATTCAACGTTATAAACTTGTAATCACTAGAACATAGTTTAGTTAATTCTAAACTTGTTCGCAAATAAAGTTAATCCTTCTAACTAGACTTTTAAAATCAACTAAACACATGTTCTATATCTATATGATATGCTAACTTAATGATTTAAAACCCGGAAACACGATAAACACCATAAAACTGGATATACGCCGTCGTAGTAAAACCGGGGGCTGTTTTGGTTGGGATAATTAAAAGCTAAGAAGAACTTTGATTTAAAAGCTATACTTCTGGAAAAATGATTTTTCTTATGAACATGAAACTATATCCATAAATCATAGTTAAACTCAAAGTGAAAGTATGTTTTTCAAAATGGTCATCAATATGTCGTTCTTTCGACGGAAATGACTACCTCTTTCACAAACGACTTGTAACTTGTATTTTCGACTAGAAACTTATACTCTTTCTGTTTAGATTCATAAATTTAAGTTCAATACGAAACCGTGGCTACTGGAATCACTCAAAACGGATTAGAAACGAAGAAATGGCGAGTAAAACAAGATTGATAAAAACTACTCATTTTACCTACGTGAAAGTTAGTAATAAATCTATTCCAACCATAACCTAATCAACTTATATTGTATATTATGTAATCTTGAGATACCATAGACACGTATACAATGTTTCGACCTATCATGTCGACCCATCTATATATATATATATATATATATATATATATATATATATATATATATATATATATATATATATATATATATATATATATATATATATATATATATATATATATATATATTGCGGAACAACCATAGACACTCTATATGTGAATGTTGGAGTTAGCTACACAGGGTTGAGGTTGATTCCAAAATATATATATAGTTTGAGTTGTGATCAATACTGAGATACGTATACACTGGGTCGTGGATTGATTCAAGATTTTATCGATTTATTTCTGTACATCTAACTGTGGACAACTAGTTGTAGGTTACTAACGAGGACAGCTGACTTAATAAACTTAAAACATCAAAATGTATTAAAAGTGTTGTAAATATATTTTGAACATACTTTGATATATATATGTATATATTGTTATAGGTTCGTGAATCAACCAGTGGCCAAGTCTTACTTCCAGACGAAGTAAAAATCTGTGAAAGTGAGTTATAGTCCCACTTTTAAAATCTAATATTTTTGGGATGAGAATACATGCAGGTTTTATAAATGATTTACAAAATAGACACAAGTACGTGAAACTACATTCTATGGTTGAATTATCGAAATCGAATATGCCCCTTTTTATTAAGTCTGGTAATCTAAGAATTAGGGAACAGACACCCTAATTGACGCGAATCCTAAAGATAGATCTATTGGGCCTAACAAACCCCATCCAAAGTACCAGATGCTTTAGTACTTCGAAATTTATATCATGTCCGAAGGAGGACCCCGGAATGATGGGGATATTCTTAAATATGCATCTTGTTAATATCGGTTACCATGTGTTCACCATATGAATGATTTTTATCTCTATGTATGGGATGTGTATTGAAATATGAAATCTCGTGGTCTATTGTTATGATTTGATATATATAGGTTAAACCTATAACTCACCAACATTTTTGTTGACGTTTAAAGCATGTTTATTCTCAGGTGAACACTAAGAGCTTCCGCCGTTGCATACTAAAATAAGGACAAGATTTGGAGTCCATGTTTGTATGATATTGTGTAAAAACTGCATTCAAGAAACTGATTTCGATGTAGCATATTTGTATTGTAAACCATTATGTAATGGTCGTGTGTAAACAGGATGTTTTAGATTATCAATATTCGATAATCTACGTAAAGCTTTTTAAACCTTTATTTATGAAATAAAGGTTATGGTTTGTTTTAAAAATGAATGTAGTCTTTGAAAAACGTCGAATATAGAGGTCAAAACCTCGCAACGAAATCAATTAATATGGAACATTTTTAATCAATAAGAACGGGACATTTCAGTTGGTATCCGAGCGTTGGTCTTAGAGAACCAGAAAAATTTGCATTAGTGTGTCTTATCGAGTTTGTTAGGATGCATTAGTGAGTCTGGACTTCGACCGTGTTTTCTTTAAAAATGATTGCTTAACATTTTTGTTGGAAACTATATATTATTAACATGTAAATATTATGTGATATATTAATCTCTTAACGTGTTTGATATTATGTGATAGATGTCTACCTCTAGAACAAGTCCCATTGACTCACCTAATAATAATGAAGAGTCAAATATAAATTGGAATGATTCGTGGACTGATTCACAAGTTCCCGAAGAGGAGCCGGAAGAAGAGTCGGAACCGAAAGAAGAATCGGAACCGGAAGAAGAAATAGAACCAGTGGGGGAAATAATAAATCGGTTAAGTAGAAGAAAATCCTCAACCAACCGACCAAAGTTAATTATGGTCAATGGTGTTTCCGCCAAGGAAGCAAAGTATTGGGAGGATTACCAATTCTCCGATGAATCGGATCCCGACAAGGAATCTGATGATGTTATAGAAATTACCCCAACACAATTTAATAAGGCAAAAGAGAACAATAAAGGAAAGGGCATAAAAATAGAGAAATTTGATTCCAAACCCGATGAACTTTATATGTATCGTCAACACCCGTATTTCTTAAGTTGTGACAATAACCCGGGAACCTCTAAACCACCAGGTTTTTCTAAACCAATGTGGAAAACGACGGCTCGTATTAGGGGAACATCATATATCCCTAGAAACTTGTCAAAACGAACCAAAACCGAAGAAGAAGAAACGAGCGAGTCGGAATAAGATAGTTGTATTCGTGTGGTGTAATATATGTAATATAGTATGCTTATGCTTTATGAAATATGTAAAAATTGCTTGTATTAATAAGTAATTTTTTTTATGAATCTAACTCTTGTCTATTTTACAGTATAAAAACACAAAATGGATAGATAACCCAATATTTTAAGAGACCTACCCGGAGACATGATTGATGAAATCTTGTCTAGAGTCGGTCAGAATTCCTCGGCACAACTATTTAAGACGAGATCAGTTTGTAAGACATTCGAAGAACGTTCCAAGAATTCCTTGGTTTATAAAAGGCTTTCGTTCAAAAGATGGGGGATATCACATTGGGAAATCCGTAAGTTACGATGTGTTTACTTTGACGCATATATTGCGGGGAACCCAAATGCTATTTTACGCAACGGGTTAAGAAATTATTTTGACTCAATATATCCGAATATAGGACTTCGTGATTTAGAAAAAGCGGCTAACATGCAACATAAAGAAGCATGTTATGCTTACGGCTTAGTAATGTTCGCTTCTCACCAGAGTGAGAACAAGAACATCGGGCTACAACTATTAAACAAAACGTTCCCACAAGTGACGGAGACGGTAATTGTAGTGACCCGAACTTTTCCATGTTTATATATATTAATTGAGATTGATATTTACATGATTAAATGTTTCCAACATGTTAAGCAATCAAACTTGTTAAGACTTGATTAATTGAAATATGTTCATATAGACAATTGACCACTCAAGTTGACCGGTGATTCACGAACGTTAAAACTTGTAAAAACTATATGATGACATATATATGGATATATATATAGTTAACATGATACTATGATAAGTAAATATATCATTAAGTATATTAACAATGAACTACATATGTAAAAACAAGACTACTAACTTAATGATTTTTAAACGAGACATATATGTAACGATTATCGTTGTAAAGACATTTAATGTATATATATATATATATATATCATATTAAGAGATATTCATACATGATAATATCATGATAATATAATAATTTAAAATCTTGTAAGGTGATCATCCAACCTCAAGAAATCTTTGTTTCTTACAGTAGGTTATCATTCTAATACAAGGTAATAATCATATTCAAACTTTGGTTCAATTTCTATAACTATAACAATCTTATTTCAAGTGATGATCTTACTTGAACTTGTTTTCGTGTCATGATTCTGCTTCAAGAACTTCGAGCCATCCAAGGATCCGTTAAAGCTAGATCCATTTTTCTCTTTTCCAGTAGGTTTATCCAAGGAACTTAAGGTAGTAATGATGTTCATAACATTATTCGATTCATATATATAAAGCTATCTTATTCGAAGGTTTAAACTTGTAATCACTAGAACATAGTTTAGTTAATTCTAAACTTGTTCGCAAACAAAAGTTAATCCTTCTAACTTGACTTTTAAAATCAACTAAACACATGTTCTATATCTATATGATATGCTAACTTAATGATTTAAAACCTGGAAACACGAAAAACACCGTAAAACCGGATTTACGCCGTCGTAGTAACACCGCGGGCTGTTTTGGGTTAGTTAATTAAAAACTATGATAAACTTTGATTTAAAAGTTGTTATTATGAGAAAATGATTTTTATTATGAACATGAAACTATATCCAAAAATTATGGTTAAACTCAAAGTGGAAGTATGTTTTCTAAAATGGTCATCTAGACGTCGTTCTTTCGACTGAAATGACTACCTTTACAAAAACGACTTGTAACTTATTTTTCCGACTATAAACCTATACTTTTTCTGTTTAGATTCATAAAATAGAGTTCAATATGAAACCATAGCAATTTGATTCACTCAAAACGGATTTAAAATGAAGAAGTTATGGGTAAAACAAGATTGGATAATTTTTCTCATTTTAGCTACGTGAAAATTGGTAACAAATCTATTCCAACCATAACTTAATCAACTTGTATTGTATATTATGTAATCTTGAGATACCATAGACACGTATACAATGTTTCGACCTATCATGTCGACACAACTATATATATTTCGGAACAACCATAGACACTCTATATGTGAATGTTGGAGTTAGCTATACAGGGTTGAGGTTGATTCCAAAATATATATAGTTTGAGTTGTGATCAATACTGAGATAAGTATACACTGGGTCGTGGATTGATTCAAGATAATATTTATCGATTTATTTCTGTACATCTAACTGTGGACAACTAGTTGTAGGTTACTAACGAGGACAGCTGACTTAATAAACTTAAAACATCAAAATATATTAACAGTGTTGTAAATATATTTTGAACATACTTTGATATATATGTATATATTGTTATAGGTTCGTGAATCAACCAGTGACCAAGTCTTACTTCCCGACGAAGTAAAAATCTGTGAAAGTGAGTTATAGTCCCACTTTTAAAATCTAATATTTTTGGGATGAGAATACATGCAGGTTTTATAAATGATTTACAAAATAGACACAAGTACGTGAAACTACATTCTATGGTTGAATTGTCGAAATCAAATATGCCCCTTTTTATTAAGTCTGGTAATCTAAGAATTAGGGAACAAACACCCTAATTGACGCGAATCCTAAAGATAGATCTATTGGGCCTAACAAACCCCATCCAAAGTACCGGATGCTTTAGTACTTCGAAATTTATATCATATCCGAAGGGTGTCCCGGAATGATGGGGATATTCTTATATATGCATCTTGTTAATGTCGGTTACCAGGTGTTCACCATATGAATGATTTTTATCTCTATGTATGGGATGTGTATTGAAATATGAAATCATGTGGTCTATTATTATGATTTGATATATATAGGTTAAACCTATAACTCACCAACATTTTTGTTAACGTTTTAAGCATGTTTATTCTCAGGTGATTATTAAGAGCTTCTGCTGTCGCATACTTAAATAAGGACGAGATTTGGAGTCCATGCTTGTATGATATTGTGTAAAAACTGCATTCAAGAAACTTATTTTGTTGTAACATATTTGTATTGTAAACCATTATGTAATGGTCGTGTGTAAACAGGATATTTTAGATTATCATTATTTGATAATCTATGTAAAGCTTTTTAAACCTTTATTGATGAAATAAAGGTTATGGTTTATTTTAAAATGAATGCAGTCTTTGAAAAACGTCTCATATAGAGGTCAAAACCTCGCAACGAAATCAATTAATATGGAACGTTTTTAATCAATAAGAACGGGACATTTCAGTTGGTATCCGAGCGTTGGTCTTAGAGAACCAGAAAATTTGCATTAGTGTATCTTATCGAGTTTGTTAGGATGCATTAGTGAGTCTGGACTTCGACCGTGTTTTCTTTAAAAATGATTGCTTAACATTTTTGTTGGAAACTATATATTATTAACATGTATATATTATGTGATATATTAATCTCTTAACATGTTTGATATTGTGTGATAGATGTCTACCTCTAGCACAAATCCCATTAACTCACCTAATAATAACGAAGAGTCGAATATATATTGGACTGATTCACAAGTTCTCGAAGAAGAACCGGAAGAAGAATCAGATCCGGAAGAAGAATCAGAACCGGAAGAGGAGGAACCGGAGGAGGAAATAGAACCGGTGGGGGAAATAATAAAATGGTTAAGTAAAAGAAAATCCTCAACCAACCGACCAAGGTTAATTATCGTTCGAAAGATGGGGGATATCACATTGGGAAATCCATAAGTTACGATGTGTTTACTTTGACGCATATATTGCGGGGAACCCAAATGCTATTTTACGCAATGGGTTAAGAAATTATTTTGACTCAATATATCCGAATATTGGACTTCGTGCTTTAGAAAAAGCGGCTAACATGCAACATAAAAAAGCATGTTATGCTTACGGATTAGTAATGTTCGCTTCTCACCAAAGTGAGAACAAGAACATCGGGCTACAACTATTAAACAAAACGTTCCCACAAGTGACGGAGTCGGTAATTGGGGTAAGAAATGAGGTTTTTAGATTGTTACGGGACTGTTGGACATTACGTAACCCTCGTCCCTTTGACGACGTTACAACACGCTGTCTTATCAACAACCATAACGGTTATGTTCCACAAGACCAAGGATGGGAAGTAATCCTAGTAAAACCAGAATGCATGACTTGTTTCTGGACGTATGAATTACGTGTCTTTATTGCCTTTGCTGAACGACTTGTGTACTAGCTAGAATTATCTTCACAACCATCTTGTATCAAATTTATTGTGTGCTATATTTCATGCTATATGTAAAATAAGCGGTATTGTAAGTTTGTAAAATATTGTGTAAAAGTTTGAACGCGAAATATTATTATAATCAGTTTTTCATATAGAATTGTAGTAGTTGAATTGTATATTAGCTACTAAGTATGAACTTAACGGGTAGGTACTACCCGAATTTAAACTTATAAAACGCTAATATGAAGAAAAAGATTTTATAAATGAGTTCATATTATGCTACGAAATACTATTAACTACTCTTAATATTCTGTATGATTAACTTGTTCCATTTGACTATTTTGAAGGAAATGGCACCGACTACTCGACACACCGTGAATATGAATGAAGAGGAATTCCGTACTTTTCTAGCTTCAAACATAGCCGCAGTACAGGCTGCGATACATACCAACAATAACCTTGGATCTAGCAGTACAGGAAATCGTGTAGGATGCACCTACAAAGAATTCACTGCCTGCAAACCTTTGGAATTTGATGGAACCGAAGGACCGATCGGATTGAAACGGTGGACCGAGAAGGTCGAATCGGTGTTTGCCATAAGTAAGTGTACTGAAGAGGACAAAGTGAAGTACGCTACGCATACCTTCACAGGTTCTGCGTTAACATGGTGGAATACCTATCTAGAGCAAGTGGGACAAGACGATGCGTACGCACTACCGTGGTCAGCATTCAAGCACTTGATGAACGAGAAGTACCGTCCCAGAACCGAGGTCAATAAGCTTAAGACAGAACTTAGAGGGTTACGAACCCAAGGATTTGATATTACCACGTACGAAAGACGATTCACAGAATTGTGCCTATTGTGTCCGGGAGCATTCGAAGATGAGGAAGAGAAGATCGACGCGTTTGTGAAAGGATTATCGGAAAGAATCCAAGAAGATATAAGTTCACACGAGCCCACCTCCATACAACAGGCATGTAGAATGGCTCACAAACTAGTGAACCAGATTGAAGAAAGAATTAAAGAACAGACTGCTGAAGAGGCCAATGTGAAGCAAGTCAAAAGAAAGTGGGAGGAAAACGGTGATAAGAATCACCAATACAACAACAACAGCAATTACAACAATAATCGCAACAATTATCCCAACAATCGCAACATCAATCGCAACTACAACAAACGGCCCAACAACAACAACAACAACAACAACAACAACAACAACAACAACAACAACAACAGGAACTACAACAATCATCCCAACAACAATAATAACCGCAACAACAACAACAATCAGAAGCAGCTATGCCAAAGGTGTGAAAAGTATCACTCGGGGTTCTGCACCAAATTTTGCAACAAGTGTAAAAGAAATGGTCATAGCGCGGTGAAGTGTGAGGTCTACGGACCAGGGGTTAATAGAACGAAAGGAACAAATGGTGTCGGAACGAGTAATGGCGGAGCAAGTAGTGTCGGAGCAAGTTATGCCAATGTAGTTTGTTATAAATGTGGAAAACCGGGCCACATTATTAGAAATTGCCCGAACCAGGAGAACACGAATGGACAAGGCCGCGGAAGAGTTTTCAATATTAATGCGGCAGAGGCACAGGAAGACCCGGAGCTTGTTACGGGTACGTTTCTTATTGACAATAAATCTGCTTACGTTTTATTTGATTCGGGTGCGGATAGAAGCTATATGAGTAGAGATTTTTGTGCTAAATTAAGTTGTCCATTGATGCCTTTGGATAGTAAATTTTTACTCGAATTAGCAAATGGTAAATTAATTTCAGCAGATAATATATGCCGGAATCGAGAAATTAAACTGGTTAGCGAAACATTTAAGATTGATTTGATACCAGTAAAGTTAGGGAGTTTTGATGTGATAATCGGTATGGACTGGTTGAAAGAAGTGAAAGCAGAGATCGTTTGTTACAAAAATGCAATTCGCATTATACGAGAAAAAGGAAAACCCTTAATGGTGTACGGAGAAAAGGGCAACACGAAGCTACATCTTATTAGTAATTTGAAGACATAAAAACTAATAAGAAAAGGTTGCTATGCTGTTCTAGCACACGTCGAGAAAGTACAAACTGAAGAAAAGAGCATCAATGATGTTCCCATTGCAAAAGAATTTCCCGATGTATTTCCGAAAGAATTACCGGGATTACCCCCACATCGATCCGTTGAATTTCAAATAGATCTTGTACCAGGAGCTGCACCAATAGCTCGTGCTCCTTACAGACTCGCACCCAGCGAGATGAAAGAACTGCAAAGCCAATTACAAGAACTTTTAGAGCGTGGTTTCATTCGACCAAGCACATCACCGTGGGGAGCTCCTGTTTTGTATGTCAAGAAGAAAGATGGTACATTCAGGTTGTGTATCGACTACCGAGATTTGAACAAACTTACCATCAAGAACCGCTACCCACTACCGAGAATCGACGACTTATTTGATCAACTACAAGGCTCGTCTGTTTATTCAAAGATTGACTTACGTTCCGGGTATCATCAAATGCGGGTGAAAGAAAATGATATTCCAAAGACTGCTTTCAGAACACGTTACTGTAATTACGAGTTTATGGTCATGCCGTTTGGTTTAACTAATGCACCAGCTGTGTTCATGGACCTTATGAACTGAGTGTGTGGACCATACCTTGACAAGTTTGTCATTGTTTTCATTGATGACATACTTATTTACTCAAAGAATGACCAAGAACACGGTGAACATTTGAGAAAGGTGTTAGAAGTATTGAGGAAGGAAGAATTGTACGCTAAGTTTTCAAAGTGTGCATTTTGGTTGGAAGAAGTTCAATTCCTCGGTCACATAGTGAACAAAGAAGGTATTAAGGTGGATCCAGCAAAGATAGAAACTGTTGAAAAGTGGGAAACCCCGAAAACTCTGAAACACATACGCCAGTTTTTAGGACTAGCTGGTTACTACAGAAGGTTCATCCAAGTCTTTTCCAGAATAGCAAAACCCTTGACTGCATTAACGCATAAAGGGAAGAAATTTGAATGGAATGATGAACAAGAGAAAGCGTTTCAGTTATTAAAAAAAAGCTAACTACGGCACCTATATTGTCATTGCCTGAAGGGAATGATGATTTTGTGATTTATTGTGACGCATCAAAGCAAGGTCTCGGTTGTGTATTAATGCAACGAACGAAGGTGATTGCTTATGCGTCTAGACAATTGAAGATTCACGAACAAAATTATACGACGCATGATTTGGAATTAGGCGCGGTTGTTTTTGCATTAAAGACTTGGAGGCACTACTTATATGGGGTCAAAAGTATTATATATACCGACCACAAAAGTCTTCAACACATATTTAATCAGAAACAACTGAATATGAGGCAGCGTAGGTGGATTAAATTATTGAATGATTACGACTTTGAGATTCGTTACCACCCTGGGAAGGCAAATGTGGTAGTCGATGCCTTGAGCAGGAAGGACAGAGAACCCATTCGAGTAAAATCTATGAATATAATGATTCATAATAACCTTACTACTCAAATAAAGGAGGCGCAACAAGGAGTTTTAAAAGAGGGAAATTTAAAGGATGAAATACCCAAAGGATCGAAAAAGCATCTTAATATTCGGGAAGACGGAACCCGGTATAAGGCTGAAAGGATTTGGGTACCAAAATTTGGAGATATGAGAGAAATGGTACTTAGAGAAGCTCATAAAACCAGATACTCAATACATCCTGGAACGGGGAAGATTGATAGTGCTCCAAATGAACATATATTTAGTATCAATATCCCTCCGATATGTAAAGATTTCAGTTGCAATTGTTCCATTTTCATGTAATATTCGTTTATATTAAATAAGTGCGAAGACAAAAGGCGAAAACAACGAATTGAAGACGCAAAGGTCCAAAAAGCTCAAAAGTACAAGATACAATTAAAAAGGTTCAATTTATTGATAAGGAACGTCTAAAAATGACAAGAGAACAAGTTATGAAACGCAAAGTACAAAATATCTCAGCGTACGCAAGGACGTTCGAAAATCCGGAACCGGTACATGAACCAACTCTCAACGCTCGACGCAACGAAAAAAAAATTACGAGTCTACTATGTATATAAATATAATATAATATATAAATAATTATAAAAATTATTTATATATTATATATATTTAAATAAAAACCGTCGGCAGCCTTGGATCTTGAACTTGTGGGCTGGTTTAGGAACCTCCGCGACTTGCGGAGCTGGAAGGCCAAAATGACCGCGACTCGCGGAGCAGTGAATTTCAGTTCTGGCTATAAAAGCTCTCGAGTTCTGCATGTAAAAAATATATAATAATAATAATACTCCCTAGTATAATATAAATATATATATATATATATGTATATATAGTATAGATTAGTGTTATATTAGATTAGTTTGGGTTATGTAAAAGTTATTTTTACGGGTTTTTAAAGTCGGAGCTCTGTCCGTGTAACACTACGCGATAAATAATCAATGTAAGCTATGTTCTCCTTTTTAAATTAATGTCTCGTACTTAAGTTATTATTATGCTTATTTGAGCCAAAGTAATCATGATGTTGGGCTAAATATTAAAGACGGGGTAATTGGGTTTTGTACCATAATTGGGGTTTGGACAAAAGAACGACACTTGTGGAAATTAGACTATGGGCTATTAATGGGCTTTATATTAAATTAACGATACCTCGTTAATTTAATATAAAGGTTATGATTTGAAGTATCTATATATAACCACATACGCTTAATCGGACACGATGGGCGGGATATTTATAAGTACGAATTATTGTTCATTTGACCGGACACGGGGATGGATTAATAGTCAATGGACTCATTAAAACAGAGGTGGATTACATTCAAGGGTAATTGGTGTAATTGTTAACAAAGTATTAAAACCTTGGTTTACACACAGTCGATAACCTGGTGTATTCATTAAGCAAAGTATTAAGACCTTGTTACAGTTCGAATCCCCAGTTAGTTGGAATATTTGACTTCGGGTATAAGGTTAAATTTGCCGAGCAGTTTATAATTATGACCGATGAACTATTATGGACAAAAACCAGATAGGTTTCAAATACATCCAGGACAAAGGACAATTTGCCCAGGACAATAAATTAAAATCAAAACGTCAAACATCATGGTTACGGAAGTTTAAATAAGCATAATATATTTTATTTCTTTTTTTCCTCGTACTTTTATTTATTGTCATTTCAATTATTGTTATTTATTTTATATTGTTATTTAAATATCGTCATTTACTATACGCTTCGCTTAAAATATAAATCGACAAACCGGTCATTAAACGGTAAACCCCCTTTTATATATTATTATATATAATTATATATATTTTGTACAAATATAGTTGTTTAAAAATATAGTGTGCAATAAGCCCGCTTCCTGTGGAACGAACCGGACTTACTAAAAACTATACTACTCTACGATTAGGTACACTGCCTATAGTGTTGTAGCAAGGTTTAGGTATATCCCATTCTATAAATAAATAAATATCTTGTGTAAAATTGTATCGTATTTAATAGTGTTTTCTGCTAAAATTAATAACTATTTTATATACACCTCGCATAACATCAAGTATTTTTGGCGCCGCTGCCGGGGACTCGGCAAAATGCTATATTTTTAATTTATTTTTGTATAAATATATTTTTAGAAAAACAAAAAAAAAAAACAAAAAAAAAAACACGTTTTTCAATCTCCGCGACTTGCGGAGGTTTTCTGGTACGGATCACCGCGACTCGCGGAGCCGCCCTGGCAGACCTGACCACGGAACCCTAATCGCATTTAATACGGAGTATATTAATTATTATTATTTTTAAAACCCTAATTAGTTTAATTAATTTAATATTTAGTTTTAATTTTAATTAATTAGTAATAATTAATTTTAATTAGTTTTATTTATATATAAAAATTAATACTATTATAAAATAAATATAAAAATAAGTAATTTTATCACTTTTTGTAATTTGTATCCTTTTATTTAGTGTAATCGTAATATTTTGTATATTTTTCATTCGCAATTAGTTTTAAAATTAGTTTTTCCGTAGTTATTTTATATGTATAGATTTTTAGGCTTTGCCGTAAAATCCCTTAAGTGCTTTTTCTTTAGACTAAGATTTAGGTGCTTTAGAATTTTGCGACGCCGTTTTTCGCTTTAGTTTTAAATAAATTTTAGTGCCTTTAAGTAATTGCCGTTTTCTGAATAAAATTGCATTTACCTTTAGACGCAACTTTTTAGATTTAATTTTTAGACTTTTAAGTTACGACGCGCTATTTTCTTATTTTTGTTTTTCGACACGCATTCTTTTTCTTTCTTATTTCTCGACGCTTTAGTTTTTAGGACTTAGAAATTTTCTCTATTTCTTATCTAATATCTCAAACGGAAAGAAAAATTATTTAAGTGGTTAAATTATTGGACGTTGACATTTTTCTGCTTCGTAGTAATAGTTGAATTTGTTAGTGGCTGAGTTGTGGCTTTTCCGATTTAAAGGTGCCTGGCTCCCTGCTACATCTTTTGGCTATTCGAAACGTGGGCAAAAGCAGAAAAGTCTATTAATTGGACAACTTATATAAGTTTTTCTATTTTTATAACTAATAGGATAATTAGTAAATGCACCACATTGTAGCTAAAATTTGGCCATCGCAATAAAATGGAAAATTTTGAAAACAGGGCCTTGGAAACTCTTTTTGAACTCCAAAATCAATTAAATCAATACCCTCAAACGAGTGTTGATAACAATTCATTCGGTCAATCTTGGATCGCGAACGACGAAACAATAACTGGTTGTGAAATCTGTGGAGATTATCACTCAACATGGGAATGTTACTATTACGTTCCTATGGAAAATTACGCACCCACGGAACCTGAATGGAACAATTACGAAGAACACAATTCAAATTGGGATTATTCCCAAGAATATATCCAAACTCAACAACCAGAAGACGAGGAAAATTACGTGTCCGAAAATTCTTTAAACATTATAAAAATCAAACTCGAAGAACTCGTTGCTCAAAATGAACAAATGAGAGAGTTTGTAAACCGGCAAGCTGAAACTCTATCAAATTACACACCTGTTGATCTGAGGAGACATGTTTAAAAAAATCCCATATCATCGAATTTTGATGAATTCGAGAGCTCCGAAATCACCAACTACCCCGATGATACTTTTTATTCAGTCTTACCAAATTCACAACATATCGACACATTAGCCTCTACCGACAAAATCATCAATCCATCAATGAATGATGAAGAAGAAATAAGGGTAACAAATTGATACTCTTGGGAAAACGATAACGTTGAAAATTTTAACCCCGAGACCAAACCGAACTTCACCATTCCACAACCTTCAAACCCAATATTCTCTATAGAAGAGTCATCTACCGAAGATGAACTACGAGCTGTAATAGATAATGACACCTCAGATTTCACCCAATTGGGTAATAGAGGTGAAAACTTTGATCCCGAGAATAAACGGAAGGAAATATTAGGAATTGTCCACCCTATAGAAATATGTATGTCGGTATATATCGATCCATTTGACCAAGAACTAGAAAAGAGACATATCCATTTACTAAAAGCTACACTTAAAAAAGAATTAAGTAGTGACGATCTGGTGAGTCTAAACTCTAAACCTATTGATATAATATATACCACCCGAGATGCAAATAACTGGCTCACTATTTTAATTCGTGGAACTTATTCCACCGACTTCACATGTCGTCAGCTAAGTGTGGGGAAGTCTAACCCCACTTAATGTTAAATTCGGGGTTCGGGTTAATACATAACTCGTTAATAAAAATACACGATGAGTTAGGGTAAAAGACGCTTTTCCAAATATTAGTAAACAGTTCAGAAAACCAACCGTTTTTGAAAAAAAACATGTGTGATAAAACAACAAAAGGAATGAACGATGAGGCGCGCCATCTATCATTCGACGAGCTTTGTAAGTACAAACTAGGTATTCTTAATCACTTTTCTACACTAATCACCCTCATGAATTTATAATTATAGTCTGATTTCATGCAAATGAGGGCATTGCATGATCTTAAGTGTGGGGAAGGGTTATAAATTCTGGGTTATAAATTCTCTCGGGTTTATTACTTGGTTTATTTGCCAAATTTTGTGAAAATTGAAAAATTTTCAACTAAATGAAGTCAAAATCATGTTTATACATATTTATGAACAGTGAAAACTAGGTGTTAATACCGAAATTATCGTTACCTCAAAAAGGACATAAATTGAGAAACAACTTAAAACGCTTGAATTCATTTAAAATGAAATAGAAGAGAATAAAAAGGCAAAGAAAGAAACTAAGTGTGGGGAGAATATACCAAGTTATTCAATTAAAAACTGTCTATCACATGTTTCTGTAAATTTATTGCAGGTGCTTTTGTTTTGGACTAAATTAACTATTTTACCCGGTAAATTGTAATAAAGATGAAAGAAAGATGGATCTACACGATGAATCAATTCCATCATTAAAAGGAAGTAAAGTCTTCCGAAAAAGACACGCGCTTCTTGATTTAGGTCAGGAAGTTGTCGTCCAGACCAGCTGTAGGTTGACGAAAAATCTAGAAAAGTCATCTCTAAAATCAGCAGGAAATCCACGGACCTCAGCATCAAACAGGGTCGCCATGTGGTCAGATTTATCCTAACCATGAGAAGGATTTATCTCGTACAATGGGGGGGCACCGTGCAAATTAGCTTGATAAGACTAATGAATCAGATCCCCAGAAAGGATAATCTCCTTAAAGATCAAAAATCAGCTTTTAAGACTGATATTACTCAATCCTAGAGATTGACCTTAAAGATTGAGAATTACAAACTCATGGAATTCAATGATATCTAAACTCGAGCTTGAACGAGAAAATATTTTGATCAAAAATAAAACCGATTTGTTTTCTGAAAACCCATTTTCAATGCGTTCATTACCATTGAACGTAAAATCCTAGGAATTCACCTGGAATTCATTAGGTCACCTGAACCAAATCAGGTGTCAACCGTAAGAACGGTGGTTGCATAGCATGGTCGAAGACAGGACCTTGTGCCAGACCGAAAAATTCCTAGGGTTAGCTTTACTATTGCTCCTACAAAGGATAGTAATTGCGTCCAACACGTTATAGACCATAATTAAAAGCATGTCAGGGGACATTGCCTTAACAGTTGCTTGTTCAACGCTTTCCTTTACAACCGGACAGTAGTTTACCGAAAGGTAATATACGGAGCGAGTAAACTGGACGTGTTGCTTTCCTAATACAAGGTTAGCAAGTGGGTGACACAAAACCATAAGTTTTGAGCTAAAATTTTCAAATCTGAAACCCACAAAACCCACAAAAATATTTTGCAAACACCGGTGAAGGGTTATTCCGGAAAACTTATCTAGGGTAAAAGCTAGATTGAATTTTCAAAAGATCAAATGTTTTCATAAAAGATCCAATTTCCTTAAGGATCTACATTTTCATAGTCATGTGGGACTGTAAACCGCCTTTCAAATGTGCACTTTGCTTTGGAAACCGAAAGTAAATCGGCTATTTGATTGCAAGTGTCGTTGACCTAAACCCGAGGCAACTGTGGATGACACACCCACCTTTAACCATGGTTCTATCATTACTATCATTGTTTATACCACCATATCAAAATCACTGATGTACAAAGTGTGAAGAATAAAGAAGTGATTCTAGTGTGTTTTATTTCAAGACTGTATTGCTTGAGGACAAGCAACGTTCAAGTGTGGGGATATTTGATAGTGCTCCAAATGAACATATATTTAGTATCAATATCCCTCCGATATGTAAAGATTTCAGTTGCAATTGTTCCATTTTCATGTAATATTCGTTTATATTAAATAAGTGCGAAGACAAAAGGCGAAAACAACGAATTGAAGACGCAAAGGTCCAAAAAGCTCAAAAGTACAAGATACAATTAAAAAGGTTCAATTTATTGATAAGGAACGTCTAAAAATGACAAGAGAACAAGTTACGAAACGCAAAGTACAAAATATCTCAGCGTACGCAAGGACGTTCGAAAATCCGGAACCGGTACATGAACCAACTCTCAACGCTCGACGCAACGAAAAAAAAATTACGAGTCTACTATGTATATAAATATAATATAATATATAAATAATTATAAAAATTATTTATATATTATATATATTTAAATAAAAACCGTCGGCAGCCTTGGATCTTGAACTTGTGGGCTGGTTTAGGAACCTCCGCGACTTGCGGAGCTGGAAGGCCAAAATGGCCGCGACTCGCGGAGCAGTGAATTTCAGTTCTGGCTATAAAAGCTCTCGAGTTCTGCATGTAAAAAATATATAATAATAATAATACTCCCTAGTATAATATAAATATATATATATATGTATATATAGTATAGATTAGTGTTATATTAGATTAGTTTGGGTTATGTAAAAGTTATTTTTACGGGTTTTTAAAGTCGGAGCTCTGTCCGTGTAACACTACGCGATAAATAATCAATGTAAGCTATGTTCTCCTTTTTAAATTAATGTCTCGTACTTAAGTTATTATTATGCTTATTTGAGCCAAAGTAATCATGATGTTGGGCTAAATATTAAAGACGGGGTAATTGGGTTTTGTACCATAATTGGGGTTTGGACAAAAGAACGACACTTGTGGAAATTAGACTATGGGCTATTAATGGGCTTTATATTAAATTAACGATACCTCGTTAATTTAATATAAAGGTTATGATTTGAAGTATCTATATATAACCACATACGCTTAATCGGACACGATGGGCGGGATATTTATAAGTACGAATTATTGTTCATTTGACCGAACACGGGGATGGATTAATAGTCAATGGACTCATTAAAACAGGGGTGGATTACATTCAAGGATAATTGGTGTAATTGTTAACAAAGTATTAAAACCTTGGTTTACACACAGTCGATAACCTGGTGTATTCATTAAGCAAAGTATTAAGACCTTGTTACAGTTCGAATCCCCAGTTAGTTGGAATATTTGACTTCGGGTATAAGGTTAAATTTGCCGAGCAGTTTATAATTATGACCGATGAACTATTATGGACAAAAACCAGATAGGTTTCAAATACATCCAGGACAAAGGACAATTTGCCCAGGACAATAAATTAAAATCAAAACGTCAAACATCATGGTTACGGAAGTTTAAATAAGCATAATATATTTTATTTCTTTTTTTCCTCGTACTTTTATTTATTGTCATTTCAATTATTGTTATTTATTTTATATTGTTATTTAAATATCGTCATTTACTATACGCTTCGCTTAAAATATAAATCGACAAACCGGTCATTAAACGGTAAACCCCCTTTTATATATTATTATATATAATTATATATATTTTGTACAAATATAGTTGTTTAAAAATATAGTGTGCAATAAGCCCGCTCCCTGTGGAACGAACCGGACTTACTAAAAACTATACTACTCTACGATTAGGTACACTGCCTATAGTGTTGTAGCAAGGTTTAGGTATATCCCATTCTATAAATAAATAAATATCTTGTGTAAAATTGTATCGTATTTAATAGTGTTTTCTGCTAAAATTAATAACTATTTTATATACACCTCGCATAACATCAAAGATGTACAAGGATCTCAAGAAACATTTTTGGTGGCCGGGTATGAAAGCCGATGTTGCTAAATACGTAGGAGAATGTTTGACGTGTTCTAAGGTCAAAGCTGAGCATCAGAAACCATCAGGTCTACTTCAACAACCCGAAATCCCGGAATGGAAATGGGAAAACATTACCATGGATTTCATCACTAAATTGCCAAGGACTGCAAGTGGTTTTGATACTATTTGGGTAATAGTTGATCGTCTCACCAAATCAGCACACTTCCTGCCAATAAGAGAAGATGACAAGATGGAGAAGTTAGCATGACTGTATTTGAAGGAAGTCGTCTCCAGACATGGAATACCAATATCTATTATCTCTGATAGGGATGGTAGATTTATTTCAAGATTCTGGCAGACATTATAGCTAGCATTAGGAACTCGTCTAGACATGAGTACTGCCTATCATCCACAAACTGATGGGCAGAGCGAAAGGACGATACAAACGCTTGAAGACATGCTACGAGCATGTGTTATTGATTTCGGAAACAGTTAGGATTGACATCTACCGTTAGCAGAATTTTCCTACAACAACAGCTACCATTCAAGCATTGAGATGGCGCCGGTTGAAGCACTTTATGGTAGAAAGTGCAGGTCTCCGATTTGTTGGAGTGAAGTGGGGGATAGACAGATTACGGGTCCAGAGATTATACAAGAAACTACTGAGAAGATCATCCAAATTCAACAACGGTTGAAAATCGCCCAAAGTCGACAAAAGAGCTACGCTGACATTAAAAGAAAAGATATAGAATTTGAAATTGGAGAGATGGTCATGCTTAAAGTTGCACCTTGGAAAGGCGTTGTTCGATTTGGTAAACGAGGGAAATTAAATCCAAGGTATATTGGACCATTCAAGATTATTGATCGTGTCGGACCAGTAGCTTACCGACTTGAGTTACCTCAACAACTCGCGGCTGTACATAACACTTTCCACGTCTCGAATTTGAAGAAATGTTTGCTAAAGAAGACCTCACTATTCCGTTAGATGAAATCCAAATCAACGAAAAACTTCAATTCATCGAAGAACCCGTCGAAATAATGGATCGTGAGGTTAAAAGACTTAAGCAAAACAAGATACCAATTATTAAGGTTCGATGGAATGCTCGTAGAGGACTCGAGTTCACCTGGGAGCGTGAAGATCAGATGAAGAAGAAATACCCGCATCTATTTCCAGAAGATTCGTCAACACCTTCAAAAGCTTAAAATTTCGGGACGAAATTTATTTAACGGGTAGGTACTGTAGTGACCTGAACTTTTCCATGTTTATATATATTAATTGAGATTGATATTTACATGATTACGTGTTTCCAGCATGTTAAGCAATCAAACTTGTTAAGACTTGATTAATTGAAATATGTTCATATAGACAATTGACCACCCAAGTTGACCGGTGATTCACGAACGTTAAAACTTGTAAAAACTATATGATGACATATATATGGATATATATATAGTTAACGTGATACTATGATAAGTAAACATATCATTAAGTATATTAACAATGAACTACATATGTAAAAACAAGACTACTAACTTAATGATTTTTAAACGAGACATATATGTAACGATTATCGTTGTAAAGACATTTAATGTATATATATCATATTAAGAGATATTCATACATGATAATATCATGATAATATAATAATTTAAAATCTCATTTGATATTATAAACATTGGGTTAACAACATTTAACAAGATCGTTAACCTAAAGGTTTCAAAACAACACTTACATGTAACGACTAACGATGACTTAACGACTCAGTTAAAATGTATATACATGTAGTGTTTTAATATGTATTTATACACTTTTGAAAGACTTCAATACACTTATCAAAATACTTCTACTTAACAAAAATGCTTACAATTACATCCTCGTTCAGTTTCATCAATAATTCTACTCGTATGCACCCGTATTCGTACTCGTACAATACACAGCTTTTAGATGTATGTACTATTGGTATATACACTCCAATGATCAGCTCTTATCAGCCCATGTGAGTCACCTAACACATGTGGGAACCATCATTTGACAACTAGCATTAAATATCTCATAAAATTACAAAAATATGAGTAATCATTCATGACTTATTTACATGAAAATAAAATTACATATTCTTTATATCTAATCCATACACCAACGACCAAAAACACCTACAATCACTTTCATTCTTCAATTTTCTTCATCTAATTGATCTCTCTCAAGTTCTATCTTCAAGTTCTAAGTGTTCTTCATATATTCTACAAGTTCTAGTTACATAAAATCAAGAATACTTTCAAGTTTGGTAGCTCACTTCCAATCTTGTAAGGTGATCATCCAACCTCAAGAAATCTTTGTTTCTTATAGTAGGTTATCATTCTAATACAAGGTAATAATCATATTCAAACTTTGGTTCAATTTCTATAACTATAACAATCTTATTTCAAGTGATGATCTTACTTGAACTTGTTTTCGTGTCATGATTCTGCTTCAAGAACTTCGAGCCATCCAAGGATTCGTTGAAGCTAGATCCATTTTTCTCTTTTCCAGTAGGTTTATCCAAGGAACTTAAGGTAGTAATGATGTTCATAACATCATTCGATTCATATATATAAAGCTATCTTATTTGAAGGTTTAAATTTGTAATCACTAGAACATAGTTTAGTTAATTCTAAACTTGTTCGCAAACAAAAGTTAATCCTTCTAACTTGACTTTTAAAATCAACTAAACACATGTTCTATATCTATATTATATGCTAACTTAATGATTTAAAACCTGGAAACACGAAAAACACCGTAAAACCGGATTTACGCCGTCGTAGTAACACCGCGGGCTGTTTTGGGTTAGTTAATTAAAAACTATGATAAACTTTGATTTAAAAGTTGTTATTCTGAGAAAATGATTTTTATTATGAACATGAAACTTTATCCAAAAATTATGGTTAAACTCAAAGTGGAAGTATGTTTTCTAAAATGGTCATCTAGACGTCGTTCTTTCGACTGAAATGACTACCTTTACAAAAACGACTTGTAACTTATTTTTCCATCTATAAACCTATACTTTTTCTGTTTTGATTCATAAAATAGAGTTCAATATGAAACCATAGCAATTTGATTCACTCAAAACGGATTTAAAATGAAGAAGTTATGGGTAAAACAAGATTGGATAATTTTTCTCATTTTAGCTACGTGAAAATTGGTAACAAATCTATTCCAACCATAACTTAATCAACTTGTATTGTATATTATATAATCTTGAGATACCATAGACACGTATACAATGTTTCGACCTATCATGTCGACACATCTATATATATTTCGGAACAACCATAGACACACTATATGTGAATGTTGGAGTTAGCTATACAGGGTTGAGGTTGATTCCAAAATATATATAGTTTGAGTTGTGATCAATACTGAGATACGTATACACTGGGTCGTGGATTGATTCAAGATAATATTTATCGATTTATTTCTGTACATCTAACTGTGGACAACTAGTTGTAGGTTACTAAAAAGGACAGCTGACTTAATAAACTTAAAACATCAAAATGTATTAAAAGTGTTGTAAATATATTTTGAACATACTTTGATATATATATGTATATATTGTTATAGGTTCGTGAATCAACCAGTGGCCAAGTCTTACTTCCCAACGAAGTAAAAATCTGTGAAAGTGAGTTATAGTCCCACTTTTAAAATCTAATATTTTTGGGATGAGAATACATGCAGGTTTTATAAATGATTTACAAAATAGACACAAGTACGTGAAACTACATTCTATGGTTGAATTATCGAAATTGAATATGCCCCTTTTTATTAAGTCTGGTAATCTAAGAATTAGGGAACAGACACCCTAATTGACGCGACTCCTAAAGATAGATCTATTGGGCCTAACAAACCCCATCCAAAGTACCGGATGCTTTAGTACTTCGAAATTTATATCATATCCGAAGGGTGTCCTGGAATGATGGGGATATTCTTATATATGCATCTTGTTAATGTCGGTTACCCGGTGTTCACCATATGAATGATTTTTATCTCTATGTATGGGATGTGTATTGAAATATGAAATCTTGTGGTCTATTATTATGATTTGATATATATATGTTAAACCTATAACTCACCAACATTTTTGTTGACGTTTTAAGCATGTTTATTCTCAGGTGATTATTAAGAGCTTCCGCTGTAGCATACTTAAATAAGGACGAGATTTGGAGTCCATGCTTGTATGATATTGTGTAAAAACTGCATTCAAGAAACTTATTTTGTTGTAACATATTTGTATTGTAAACCATTATGTAATGGTCGTGTGTAAACAGGATATTTTAGATTATCATTATTTGATAATCTACGTAAAGCTTTTTAAACCTTTATTGATGAAATAAAGGTTATGGTTTATTTTAAAATGAATGCAGTCTTTGAAAAACATCTCATATAGAGGTCAAAACCTCGCAACGAAATCAATTAATATGGAACATTTTTAATCAATAAGAACGGGACATTTCAGTAATTGGGGTAAGAAATGAGGTTTTTAGATTGTTAAGGGACTGTTGGATATTACGTAACCCTCGTCCCTTTGACGACGTTACAACACGCTGTCTTATCAACGGCCATAACGGTTATGTTCCACACGACCAAGGATGGGAAGTAGTCCTAGTAAAACCAGAATGCATGACTTGTTTCTGGACGTATGAATTACGTGTCTTTATTGCCTTTACTGAATGACTTGTGTACTAGCTAGAATTATCTTCACAACTATCTTGTATCAAAGTTATTGTGTGCTATATTTCATGCTATATGTAAAATAAGCGGTATTGTAAGTTTGTAAAATATTGTGTAAAAGTTTGAACGCGAAATATTATTATAATCAGTTTTTCATATAGAATTGTAGTAGTTAAATTGTATATTAGCTACTAAGTATGAACATAACGGGTAGGTACTACCCGAATTTAAACTTATAAAACGCTAATATGAAGAAAAAGCTTTTATAAATGAGTTCATATTATGCTACGAGATACTATTGACTACTCTTAATATTCTGTATGATTAACTTGTTTTATTTGACTATTTGAAGGAAATGGCACCGACTACTCGACAAACCTTGAATATGAGCGAAGAGGAATTTCGTGCCTTTCTTGCTTCAAACATAGCCGCAGTACAGGCTGCGCTACATACCAATAATAACCTTGGATCTAGCAGAACAGGAAATCATGTAGGATGCACCTACAAAGAATTCACTGCCTGCAAACCTTTGGAATTTGATGGAATCGAAGGACCGATCGGATTGAAACGGTGGACCGAGAAGGTCGAAACGGTGTTTGCCATAAGTGTACTGAAGAGGACAAAGTGAAGTACGCTACGCATACCTTCACAGGTTCTGCGTTAACATGGTGGAATACCTATCTAGAGCAAGTGGGACAAGATGATGCTTACGCACTACCGTGGTCAGCATTCAAGCACTTGATGAACGAGAAGTACCGTCCCAGAACTGAGGTCAATAAGCTCAAGACAGAACTTAGAGGGTTACGAACCCAAGGATTTGATATTACCACGTACGAAAGACGATTCACAGATTTGTGCCTATTGTGTCCGGGAGCGTTCGAAGATGAGGAAGAGAAGATCGACGTATTTGTGAAAGGATTACCGGAAAGAATCTAAGAAGATATAAGTTCACACGAGCCCGCCTCCATACAACAGGCATGTAGAATGGCTCACAAACTAGTGAACCAGATTGAGGAAAGAATTAAAGAACAGACGGCTGAAGAGGCCAATGTGAAGCAAGGCAAAAGAAAGTGGGAGGAAAACGGTGATAAGAATAACCAATACAACAACAACATCAATTACAACAATAATCGCAACAACTATCCCAACAATCGCAACTACAACAAACGGCCCAACAACAACAACAACAACAACAACAACAACAACAACAACAGCAGCAACTACAACAATCATCCCAATAACAATAACAACCGCAACAACAACAACAATCAGAAGCAGCTATGCCAAAGGTGTGAAAAGTATCACTCGGGTTTCTGCACCAAATTTTGCAACAAGTGTAAAAGAAATGGTCATAGCGCGGCGAAGTGTGAGGTCTACGGACCAGGAGTTAACAGAACAAAAGGAACAAATGGTGTCGGAACGAGTAATGGCGGAGCAAGTAGTGTCGGAGCAAGTTATGCCAATGTAGTTTGTTATAAATGTGGAAAACCGGGCCACATTATTAGAAATTGCCTGAACCAGGAGAACACAAATGGACAAGGCCGTGGAAGAGTTTTCAATATTAATGCGGCAGAGGCACAGGAAGACTCGGAGCTTGTTACGGGTACGTTTCTTATTGACAATAAATCTGCTTACGTTTTATTTGATTCGGGTGCGGATAGAAGCTATATGAGTAGAGATTTTTGTGCTAAATTAAGTTGTACATTGACGCCTTTGGATAGTAAATTTTTACTCGAATTAGCAAATGGTAAATTAATTTCAGCAGATAATATATGTCGGAATCGAAAAATTAAACTGGTTAGCGAAACATTTAAGATTGACTTGATACCAGTAGAGTTAGGGAGTTTTGATGTGATAATCGGTATGGACTGGTTGAAAGAAGTGAAAGCAGAGATCGTTTATTACAAAAATGCAATTTGCATTATACGAGAAAAAGGAAAACCCTTAATGGTGTATGGAGAAAAGGGCAACACGAAGCTACATCTTATTAGTAATTTGAAGGCACAAAAACTAATAAGAAAAGGTTGCTATGCTGTTCTAGCACACGTCGAGAAAGTACAAACTAAAGAAAAGAGCATCAATGATGTTCCCGTCGCAAAAGAATTTCCCGATGTATTTCCGAAAGAATTACCGGGATTACCCCCACATCGATCCGTTGAATTTCAAATAGATCTTGTACCAGGAGCTGCACCAATAGCTCGTGCTCCTTACAGACTCGCATCCAGCGAGATGAAAGAACTGCAAATCTAATTACAAGTACTTTTAGAGCGTGGTTTCGTTCGACCAAGCACAACACCGTGGGGAGCTCCTGTTTTGTTTGTCAAGAAGAAAGATGGTACATTCAGGTTGTGTATCGACTACCGAGAGTTGAACAAACTTACCATCAAGAACCGCTACCCACTACCGAGAATCGATGACTTATTTGATCAACTACAAGGCTCGTCTATTTATTCAAAGATTGACTTACGTTCCGGGTATCATCAAATGCGGGTGAAAGAAGATGATATTCCAAAGACTGCTTTCAGAACACGTTACGGTCATCACGAGTTAAGGTCATGCCGTTTGGTTTAACTAATGCACCAGCTGTGTTCATGGACCTTATGAACCGAGTGTGTGGACCATACCTTGACAATTTTGTCATTGTTTTCATTGATGACATACTTATTTACTCAAAGAATGACCAAGAACATGGTGAACATTTGAGAAAGGTGTTAGAAGTATTGAGGAAGGAAGAATTGTACGCTAAGTTTTCAAAGTGTGCATTTTGGTTGGAAGAAGTTCAATTCCTCGGTCACATAGTGAACAAAGAAGGTATTAAGGTTGATCCGGCAAAGATAGAAACTGTTGAAAAGTGAGAAACCCCGAAAACTCCGAAACACATACGCCAGTTTTTAGGACTAGCTGGTTACTACAGAAGGTTCATCCAAGACTTTTCCAGAATAGCAAAACCCTTGACTGCATTAACGCATAAAGGGAAGAAATTTGAATGGAAGGATGAATAAGAGAAAGCGTTCCAGTTATTGAAGAAAAAGCTAACTACGACACCTATATTGTCATTGCCTGAAGGGAATGATGATTTTGTGATTTATTGTGATGCATCAAAGCAAGGTCTCGGTTGTGTATTAATGCAACGAACGAAGGTGATTGCTTATGCGTCTAAACAATTGAAGATTCACGAACAAAATTATACGACGCATGATTTGGAATTAGGCGCGGTTGTTTTTGCATTAAAGACTTGGAGGCACTACTTATATGGGGTCAAAAGTATTATATATACCGACCACAAAAGTCTTCAACACATATTTAATCAGAAACAACTGAATATGAGGCAGTGTAGGTGGATTGAATTGTTGAATGATTACGACTTTGAGATTCGTTACCACCCGGGGAAGGCAAATGTGGTAGCCGACGCCTTGAGCAGGAAGGACAGAGAACCCATTCGAGTAAAATCTATAAATATAATGATTCACAATAACCTTACTACTCAAATAAAGGAGGCGCAACAAGGAGTTTTAAAAGAGGGAAATTTAAAGGATGAAATACCCAAAGTATCGGAGAAGCATCTTAATATTCGGGAAGACGGAACTCGGTATAGGGCTGAAAGGATTTGGGTACCAAAATTTGGAGATATGAGAGAAATGGTACTTAGAGAAGCTCATAAAACCAGATACTCAATACATCCTGGAACGGGGAAGATGTACAAGGATCTCAAGAAACATTTTTGGTGGCCGGGTATGAAAGCCGATGTTGCTAAATACGTAGGAGAATGTTTGACGTGTTCTAAGGTCAAAGCTGAGCATCAGAAACCATCAGGTCTACTTCAACAACCCGAAATTCCGGAATGGAAATGGGAAAACATTACCATGGATTTCATCACTAAATTGCCAAGGACTGCAAGTGGTTTTGATACTATTTGGGTAATAGTTGATCGTCTCACCAAATCAACACACTTCCTGCCAATAAGAGAAAATGACAAGATGGAGAAGTTAGCACGACGGTATTTGAAGGAAGTCATCTCCAGACATGGAATACCAATCTCTATTATCTTTGATAGGGATGGCAGATTTATTTCAAGATTCTGACAGACATTACAGCAAGCATTAGGAACTCGTCTAGACATGAGTACTACCTATCATCCACAAACTAATGGGCAGAGTGAAAGGATGATACAAACGCTTGAAGACATGCTACGAGCATGTGTTATTGATTTCGAAAACAGTTGGGATCGACATCTACCGTTAGCAGAATTTTCCTACAACAACAGCTACCATTCAAGCATTGAGATGGCACCGTTTGAAGCACTTTATGGTAGAAAGTGCAGGTCTCCAATTTTTTGGAGTGAAGTGGGGGATAGACAGATTATGGGTCCGGAGATAATACAAGAAACTACTGAGAAGATCATCCAAATTCAACAACGGTTGAAAACCGCCCAAAGTCGACAAAAGAGCTACGCTGACATTAAAAGAAAAGATATAGAATTTGAAATTGGAGAGATGGTCATGCTTAAAGTTGCACCTTGGAAAGGCGTTGTTCGATTTTGTAAACGAGGGAAATTAAATCCAAGGTATATTGGACCATTCAAGATTATTGATCGTGTCGGACCAGTAGCTTACCGACTTGAGTTACCTCAACAACTCGCGGCTGTACATAACACTTTCCACGTCTCAAATTTGAAGAAATGTTTTGCTAAAGAAAATCTCACTATTCCGTTAGATGAAATCCAAATCAACTAAAAACTTCAATTCATCGAAGAACCCGTCGAAATAATGGATCGTGAGGTTAAAAGACTTAAACAAAACAAGATACCAATTGTTAAGGTTCGATGGAATGCTCGTAGAGGACCCGAGTTCACCTGGGAATGAGAAGATCAGATGAAGAAGAAATACCCGCACTTATTTCCAGAAGATACGTCAACACCTCCAACTGCTTAAAATTTCGGGACGAAATTTATTTAACGGGTAGGTACTGTAGTGACCCGAACTTTTCCATGTTTATATATATATTAAATGAAATTTTTATTTTACATGATTAAGTGTTTCCAACATGTTAAGCAATCAAACTTGTTAAGACTTGATTAATTGAAATAGGTTTCATATAGACAATTGACCACCCAAGTTGACCGGTGATTCACGAACGTTAAAACTTGTAAAAACTATATGATGACATATATATGGTTATATATATAGTTAACATGATATTATGATAAGTAAACATATCATTAAGTATATTAACAATGAACTACATATGTAAAAACAAGACTACTAACTTAATGATTTTGAAACGAGACATATATGTAACGATTATCGTTGAAACGACATTTAATGTATATATATCATATTAAGAGATATTCGTACATCATAATATCATGATAATATAATAATTTAAAATCTCTTTTGATATTATAAACATTGGGTTAACAACATTTAACAAGATCGTTAACCTAAAGGTTTCAAAACAACACTTACATGTAACGACTAACGATGACTTAACGACTCAGTTAAAATGTATATACATGTAGTGTTTTAATATGTATTCATACACTTTTGAAAGACTTCAAGACACTTATCAAAATACTTCTACTTAACAAAAATGCTTACAATTACATCCTCGTTCAGTTTCATCAACAATTCTACTCGTATGCACCCGTATTTGTACTCGTACAATACACAGCTTTAAGATGTATGTACTATTGGTATATACACTCCAATGATTAGCTCTTAGCAGCCCATGTAAGTCACCTAACATATGTGGGAACCATCATTTGGCAACTAACATGAAATATCTCATAAAATTACAAAAATATGAGTAATCATTCATGACTTATTTACATGAAAACAAAATTACATATCCTTTATATCTAATCCATACACCAACGACCAAAAACACCTACAAACACTTTCATTCTTCAATTTTCTTCATCTAATTGATCTCTCTCAAGTTCTATCTTCAAGTTCTAAGTGTTTTTCATAAATTCCAAAAGTTCTAGTTTCATAAAATCAAGAATACTTCCAAGATTGCAAGTTTACTTCCAAGTTTTCTAAATCCATTCCAAGTAATCATCCAAGATCAAGAAACCTTTGTTACTTATAGTAGGTTATCTTTCTAATACAAGGTAATAATCATATTCAAACTTTAATTCAATTTCTATAACTATAACAATCTTATTTCGAGTGGAAATCTTACTTGAAATTGTTTTCGTGTCATGATTATGCTTCAAGAACTTTCAAGCCATCCAAGGATCCTTTGAAGCTAGATCCATTTTTCTCATTTCCAGTAGGTTTATCCAAGGAACTTGAGGTAGTAATGATGTTCATCACATCATTCGATTCATACATAAAAAGCTGTATTATTCAACGTTATAAACTTGTAATCACTAGAACATAGTTTAGTTAATTCTAAACTTGTTCGCAAATAAAGTTAATCCTTCTAACTAGACTTTTAAAATCAACTAAACACATGTTCTATATATATATGATATGCTAACTTAATGATTTAAAACCCGAAAACATGATAAACACCATAAAACTGGATATACGCCGTCGTAGTAAAACCGGGGGCTGTTTTGGTTGGGATAATTAAAAGATATAAGAACTTTGATTTAAAAGCTATACTTCTAGAAAAATGATTTTTCTTATGAACCTGAAACTATATCCAAAAATCATGGTTAAACTCAAAGTGAAAGTATGTTTTTCAAAATGGTCATCAAGATGTCGTTCTTTCGACGGAAATGACTACCTCTTTCAAAAAAGACTTGTAACTTGTATTTTCGACTATAAACTTATGCTTTTTCTGTTTAGATTCATAAATTTAAGTTCAATACGAAACCGTGGCCACTGGAATCACTCAAAACGGATTAGAAACTAAGAAATGGCGAGTAAAATAAGATTGATAAAAACTACTCATTTTACCTACGTGAAAGTTAGTAATAAATCTATTCCAACCATAACCTAATCAACTTATATTGTATATTATGTAATCTTGAGATACCATAGACACGTATACAATGTTTCGACCTATCATGTCGACCCATCTATATATATATATATATATATATATATATATATATATATATATATATATATATATATATATATATATATATATATATATTGCGGAACAACCATAGACACTCTATATGTGAATGTTGGAGTTAGCTATACAGGGTTGAGGTTGATTCCAAAATATATATATAGTTTGAGTTGTGATCAATACTGAGATACGTATACACTGGGTCATGGATTGATTCAAGATAATATTTATCGATTTATTTCTGTACATCTAACTGTGGACAACTAGTTGTAGGTTACTAACGAGGACAGCTGACTTAATAAACTTAAAACATCAAAATGTATTAAAAGTGTTGTAAATATATTTTGAACATACTTTGATATATATATGTATATATTGTTATAGGTTCGTGAATCAACCAGTGGCCAAGTCTTACTTCCCGACGAAGTAAAAATCTGTGAAAGTGAGTTATAGTCCCACTTTTAAAATCTAATATTTTTGGGATGAGAATACATGCAGGTTTTATAAATGATTTACAAAATAGACACAAGTACGTGAAACTACATTCTATGGTTGAATTATCGAAATTAAATATGCCCCTTTTTATTAAGTCTGGTAATCTAAGAATTCGGGAACATACACCCTAATTGACGCGAATCCTAAAGATAGATCTATTGGGCCTAACAAACCCCATCCAAAGTACCAGATGCTTTAGTACTTCGAAATTTATATCATGTCCGAAGGAGGATCCCAGAATGATGGGGATATTCTTAAATATGCATCTTGTTAATGTCGGTTACCAGGTGTTCACCATATGAATGATTTTTATCTCTATGTACGGGATGTGTATTGAAATATGAAATCTTGTGGTCTATTGTTACGATTTGATATATATATGTTAAACCTATAACTCACCAACATTTTTGTTGACGTTTAAAGCATGTTTATTCTCAGGTGAACACTAAGAGCTTCCGCTGTTGCATACTAAAATAAGGACAAGATTTGGAGTCCATGTTTGTATGATATTGTGTAAAAACTGCATTCAAGAAACTGATTTCGATGTAGCATATTTGTATTGTAAACCATTATGTAATGGTCATGTGTAAACAGGATGTTTTAGATTATCAATATTTGATAATCTACGTAAAGCTTTTTAAACCTTTATTTATGAAATAAAAGTTATGGTTTGTTTTAAAAATGAATGCAGTCTTTGAAAAACGTCGAATATAGAGGTCAAAACCTCGCAACGAAATCAAATAATATGGAACGTTTTTAATCAATAAGAACGGGACATTTCAGTTGGTATCCGAGCGTTGGTCTTAGAGAACCAGAAAAATTTGCATTAGTGTGTCTTATCGAGTTTGTTAGGATGCATTAGTGAGTCTGGACTTCAACCGTATTTTCTTTAAAAATGATTGCTTAACATTTTTGTTGGAAACTATATATTATTAACATGTAAATATTATGTGATATATTAATCTCTTAACGTGTTTGATATTATGTGATAGATGTCTACCTCTAGAACAAGTCTCATTGACTCACCTAATAATAATGAAGAGTCAAATGTAAATTGGAATGATTCGTGGACTGATTCACAAGTTCCCGAAGAGGAACCGGAAGAAGAGTCGGAACCAGAAGAAGAATCGGAACCGGAAGAAGAATCGGAACCAGAAGAAGAAATAGAACCAGTGGGGGAAATAATAAAACGGTTAAGTAGAAGAAAATTCTCAACCAACAGACCAAAGTTAATTATGGTCAATGGTGTTTCCGCCAAGGAAGCAAAGTATTGGGAGGATTACCAATTCTCCGATGAATAGGATCCCGACAAGGAATCTGATGATGTTATAGAAATTACCCCAACACAATTTAATAAGGCAAAAGAGAACAATAAGGGAAAGGGCATAAAAATAGAGAAATTTGATTTCAAACCCGATGAACTTTATATGTATCATCAACACCCGTATTTCTTAAGTTGTGACAATAACCCGGGAACCTCTAAACCACCAGGTTTTTCTAAACCAATGTGGAAAACGACGGCTCGTATTAGGGGAACATCATATATCCCTAGAAACTTGTCAAAACGAACCAAAACCGGAGAAGAAGAAACGAGCGAGTCGGAATAAGATAGTTGTATTCGTGTGGTGTAATATATGTAGTATAGTATGCTTATGCTTTATGATATATGTAAAAATTGCTTGTATTAATAAGTATTTTTTTTATATGAATCTAACTCTTGTCTATTTTACAGTATAAAAACACAAAATAGATAGACAACCCAATATTTTAAGAGACCTACCCAGAGACATGATTGATGAAATCTTGTCTAGAGTCGGTCAGAATTCCTCGGCACAACTATTTAAGGCGAGAACAGTTTGTAAGACATTCGAAGAACGTTCTAAAACCGGGGGCTGTTTTGGGTTGGATAATTAAAAACTATCATAATCTTTGATTTAAAAGTTGTTCTTCTGGGAAAATGATATTTCATATGAACATGATACTATATCCAAAAATCATGGTTAAACTCGAAATTGAAGTATGTTTTTCAAAATGGTCATCAAGATGTCGTTCTTTCGACGGAAATGACTACCTCTTTCAAATATGGATTATAACTTGTAACTCTGACTATAAACTACCACTTTTTCAGTTTAGTTTCACAAATTACAGTTCGTTATGAAACCATAGCAATTTGATTCACTCAAAACGGATTGGATTTATAACGAAGAAATTATGGGCAAAACAATATTGGTTAGAAATGGATAATTCGATTACGGGATTAATTCATTAAAATCTATACTAACCATATCCTAGCTAACTTTTCTTGTATTATACATGTATTCTAACATGTCATGATTACACAATACATCAGATAAATCAAAAGACACCACATACACAATACGTGTAACTACAATAGCGGTATTGTGGGTCATGATTGAGTCTTATACAACACGTGTATACTATGTACTACTAATTGTGGACTACTAACTATGGACTACTAACTGTGGACTACTAATTATGGACTACTAACATTGGACTGCTAACTTGACAACTTAAACAATCACACGTGATTGAAAATATGAACTTAAACAATCACATGTGATTGAAAATATGAACTTAAACAATCACACGTGATTGAAAATATGAACTTAAACAATCACATGTGATTGAAGATATGATACGAATAATAGTTGTATTACATTTATATATATATATATATATATATATATATATATATATATATATATATATATATATATATATATATATTTGTTACAGGTTCGTGAATCCAAGGACGACAGACATATTTTTAATAAGTTGAAAACTTATTATTAATATACTTTTACTACCGTGAGTATATAGTCCCATTTTTAAACTCTAAAAATATTTTGGGGTGAGAATACATGCATTTTATGTTTTACGCTATGGACACAAGTACTTAAAATATATTCTACATTGAGTTGTACTGTGACAACCCGGAAATTTCCAATCAAATTTAAACTTTATCTTTATATTATTCCGACACGATAAGCAAAGTTTGTTAAGTTAAATCTCAAGAATTTTAAACTGTGTTCATACATTCATTATAACCTCGACCAAATTCCGACGATTCACGAACCGTTATATATAAATAGATATGTATATATATGTATATATATGTATATATATATTATAACTTGAGAATATTAATAAAGTATTAAACGTATAATACTTTACACGAACGTATTTATTTTAATATATTTATCGATGGAATTAGAAGATAATATCAAATGATTGATTTATCAGATACATTGTGATATGATTACGGGTCCATGTTATGAGGTCCACTGTGATTTAAGAAATCTATTCTTTTTGACAACATTCGGAAAATGGTAAAGTGATTTATAAGTAAGAACGTGGAGTGTAAATAACTTAGATGTTGGATATCAACAAGTTAAGTAACTCGACATTTTTCATTAAGATGATTTCATACGTTTATTTAACCTTTGGACTTTATCCCATGCTTCACCAACAGACTGTAATTTAAAAACTTGAAACCTATTATGAATATATATGATTCTAATTTTCTAAAACGTTTTATGATATAACGATTTCCATTATTTTAACCTTTAAACAAAATGATTCTTAAATATATTTAGTTTTGGAAAACAAAATTATCATATTTATTTGATTTAGTTCCAAACGTACAAAAACGTTTTCAGTTTAAAAAGAACTTTAAAACATATATAACTTTTATAAATATCTAGAACCACTTTTGACAACTCATTACTTAACCAGTATGATAAAGATAACGGTATTTATATTTTATTTTATTAAATATATATAACGATTTAAATTAATATTATATATATTTATACGCGTATTATACGTACATAGTTTTATACTTTTACTATACTTAAACTTTACCTTTAATTTATTTTTACTTTACTTTAACTTTAATAATTCACTTTAATAATTCATACTTTAATAATTCACTTTAATAATTCATACTTTAATAATTCACTTTAATAATTCATACTTTAATAATTCACTTTAATAATTCAAAAATCTATTATAAATAGAATTCAATAGGTTTCATTATTTCATATAAACTTGAAAATATTTTTCTCTAAACTCTCTCAATCGATTTACATATATATATTTATTCTGTATTATTTCAAGATATTATTAGTATACATAAAATATTACGACGGAGTGCTGTCCGAGTGATTTCGAAATTATTTTTCGAGCGGGATAGAGTTAAGGAAATTATGGGTTATAGCTATGGAGGTTATGGGTATGGTTCGGGAGTATGGCTCATGAGTCAAACTAGTGTTTATCATCCCCGTTGCATCTACGTACTTTTCCTGCAATATTGAATCACAATATTGATACGTGAGCCCTCATAACTTAACTTTTATATATTATTAGTGTATCCCTGACTAGTGCTCGAGTATATAGGATTATGCATGCTTATACGTTCGTTATTGTCGTCAGATAGGTTATGTCGAATCTTGAATTAAATACATATGCTATTAAGATAAGGTATATGATATGCATGTCGTTGGAAAGCTAGCGAAAAATTGAGAACTTTTCATTTAGATATCGAATGGTTTCGATGAACGGTTTAGAAGTTATAGTCAATTGAATTTTTTGTAAAAATGATTATTATTATCGTCGTTATTATCGTCGTTATAATCTAATTATTATTATTATTATTATTATTATTATTATTATTATTATTATTATTATTATTATTATTATTATTATTATTATTATTATTATTATCATTGTCGTTATTAATAAAAGATATTATTGTTATTTTTATTATTATTATTATCGTTATTATCGTTTAGTTATAATTATTATTATTATTATTATTATTATTATTATTATTATTATTATTTTTATTTTTATTATTATTATTTTTATTATTATTATTATTATTATTATTATTATTTTTATTATTATTATTATTATTATTATTATTATTATTATCATTCAAATAGTTATTAGTATTATCATTAATATTATTATTATTAGTATTATTATAATTAAAACTAATATTAGTAACATCTAATTATTATGATTACTATTATTATTATTAATATGAACGCGATATAAAAGACGACTAAAAGCTATTAAACGAAGCGATTAGGAAATAATAGGTATGAGTATCACGATGAAATTAAGATATTGTAAGATATTGATTTAAAGAAAAAATATCGTTTTCATTATTTTACTATTATTATTATTAAAAGTATTATTAATATTAAAACTATCATTTTTACTAAAATTATTATTTTTAATAAAAATATCATTGTTAATATGAAACATCATTATTATTATCATTTTAGTACTATTATTAATTATTAATAAAAATTATCATTTTATCATTTTTAGAAAATATAATTATTGTTATTTTTATTAGTAGAATAATAATAATTATTACAAAATAATACAACTTTTATTTATTATTATTATTATCAATATTATTTTATCAAATAAATATGTGATACAAAGATATTTTACTACGTATAATATAATTACATTAATAATACCTATCATATTATTTTTATGATATTAAATGAACTTTATAAATTTTATTACTTAAGATATATAAAAGTATATTTATATTATATAAATTTTAATATAAAATTTTATTTATTAATAAAAGAACTATATTATTTACTTTAATAAAATCTGTTAAAAATATTTAAATATATAAAATGACTATATTTAAACTATATAATAATCATGTATAAATTTTGGAAGACATTTTGGTCAATATGACTTTTGTTGACTTTTGCATATTTAGTCTCGAGCATTAGGATTGTGATACACTACGACTTGACCTAAATTGTTAGACAGATATTGATCAAACATATAAATATATATAATTAATAAAGGTTCGTGAATCCAAGGCCAACCTTGCACTTGTTCAATGACGTCATATGTATTTTTACTACAAAATACAGTATTGTGAGTTTCATTACTCCCTTTTTAAATGCTTTTACAATATATTTTTGGGACTGAGAATACATGCGCAACTTTTATAAATGTTTGACGAAATAGACACAAGTACTTAAAAACATTCTTCGAATGATTAATGAGTACACCGGATATCACCCATTTTAGTATGCTAATCTGAGAATTTGGGAACCGAGCCCCAAATTGACGCGAATCCTAAAGATAGATCTATGGGCACTAACAAGCCCCAGTCAGAGAATTTGAACTGCTTTAGTACTTCGAAATAGGTATACAACCGACAGCTTTAAAAGATATGATCTGTTTGTGAGGTGTACACAACCATCATATTTAAAACAGTGGCCTGATTGTATGCTTTTTGCATGACCGTGCGAAATGCCGGTATGCGGGGGATATTCTAGATGCATTTTGTTAAGGTCGATTACCAGGTGTTTGTAGTTCGTATGAATGACTTTTATCTCTAAGCCGTGCAAAATGCCTGATACGAGATTATGTTTATGAAAGATGAAATTTAAATCTTGTGGTCTATTAAAATTATGGAATTGATGGATTATGATCAACTAATGAACTCACCAACCTTTTGGTTGACACTTTAAAGCATGTTTATTCTCAGGTATTAAAGAAATCTTCCGCTGTGCATTAGCTCATTTTAAGGATATTACTTGGAGTCATTCATGACATATTTCAAAAAGACATTGCATTCGAGTCGTTGAGTTCATCAAGATTATTATTAAATCAATTATAGTTAGATATATTATGAAATGGTATGCATGTCGTCAACTGGCGATGAAATGAAAGATTGTTTTTTTTAAAACGAATGCAATGTTTGTAAAATGGATCATATAGAGGTTAAGTACCTCGCGATGTAATCAACTATTATGAATCATTTATAATCGATATAAACAGGGCATTTCAGTTGGTATCAGAGCAGTGGTCTTAGCGAATCAGGTCTGCATTAGTGTGTCTAACTGATAGTCGTTAGGATGCATTAGTGAGTCTGGACTTCGACCGTGTCTGCATGTCAAAAGTTTTGCTTATCATTTTTGTCGGAAATTTCCTGCTTATCATTCTTAGTCTAGACACGTCTTACTGCATTGATTGCATGAATAGTGTATAGACAAAATTCATATCTTAGCGTATCTGTTACTGTAAACTTTGCCTGACATATCCCGTAAATTCCTCCGTAATCTACGAAATCTTTTGCGGTATATATATAAATATTCTATGTAATTAGAATACCACCCGATAGCCGGAAAATCATTTCATATCGAAAAATCCTTTATTCAATCGAACGAAATGGAATTCATCATTAGTTCAAGTCCCTCAAATTCCGATATGGAATCCCACTCAAGCTCTGAAAGCAGTGTGACTGGAATGGATCAACTAATCAGCCATCATCTATTTTGGATGAATTGAGGATGGGTTCGTAGCCTCCTCAATCATTGGAGACAAGAAAAAGGCGATCCTTTCCATCTACCACATTGCCCTCTTGGCAAAGAACCTGAAGCACTTACTGACGAACCTGTCCGAAACACCATTTTCTCTCTCATTTCCAGAGTATCTCATTACGATTATATACTACATCAAATTCTAGATTTTATTTATCCGCTCGTCCGAACCGACAATCACCCCGGTATAATAGAAGAAGTCAACGAGCTTCGCGCTCGGGTAGTGGCTTTGGAGAATATGGTGCAAAGGTTACAAACACCAGCAGCAGCACCAGCAGCATAACTAGTACTACCATCATCAACGCCAACAGTACCATTACCACCCCCAACCACAACCACATCGTAAACCTCAATTTTACAATCTGTCCCACGAGCACCAATGTCATACGCCCTGTAGATACCAAGGAATACCAACAACAACAAACGATGAAGTGTTGATTCATAACTTTATTGGAGAAACACTCTGCGGAGATTATGTAATCTCTAAAGTCTTAGAGATTATCTATTATAACCCTAACCATAAATCAGATGAGTGAATCGAAATGATAGAAGGAAGAGTAGAAACCCTGACAAGAATGATGCGTGATTTATAAGCTAGACTTGTTTTACCAACATCATCAACAGTACCGTAGCATCACTATCACAGTCAGTGCCGTCAGTGTCATCAGAATCAGCAGCACCTATAACATCACAAACTCCGTCAGTTCAAGAATCACTGTGGACATCATTACGAATCAATAACGCGTATATTGTATCAACGAGTTATGAAGTATTAACTCACTCCCTCTGAAGAAATTATATGTACATTTTATATATATATAAATTTTGAGATCAAAATAAATCTTTCCATACTAAGCTATTATGTGTGAATCTTAACTACTCAGTTAATTCATATTACTAATATGCAATGAGGTACGTCCTTCGTCTGCAACTTAACCATCGTTAGCTACAATTTCTGTCTCAATTCAATAAATTCCAACTCATAATAAACCAAGTGTATTATTTAAATATATGTTTGATTTTACACTTTCATCATCGATGTACTCGAAACTTTCCAAATAACATCATTCGTACCTGGCGAAGTTCACAAGAATTTCACAAAGACCAGCATCATGTATCAACAAATAACGAAGTATTGATTCATAATATTATTGAACAAATACTTATGAAATTTCTAAAGTTTTAGGGATTACTCAATTCTAGTTTCAACCATAAATCAGATGAGTTTAATTTAATATTAACTCATTAAATCTATGTTACATCTAAAGAAAATATACACATATATATTTTCGTAAAGACTGTAATAAAATTCTTTTGTACAAAATATTAATTGTGAAAAAAAAATTAACGGGTAGGTAATACCCGAGAGATATATAAATTCACAATTAATATGGTACATTCTTCGAATCTGATTCAGCAATCAACAACTATACACACTATTTTCTCAACAGTACACATTCTTTTATAAAAATCAAAACAACCATACTCATTCAAATTCAATTACATATGCTGATCTTGAAATCGCAGAATTCAATTCGAAATATAACCAGTATCATTACTCTTAGATTCATATATCTTTCCAAGTTATACTTTGACTTCAAAACTGTGCTAGAACATCATATGTATATTAACGATTACAATCTGTGTTCAAACCCTCCGAAATTCCTGAAGACACTTCAAATAATGAACAATCGAGATGATGGTCCAACCACATGTTACCCACAGTTATGTACCTGAAAAACTTATAAAATGAAAGTCATAGTTTAACACGTATCCGTGTCAGATCCTTTGGCATTTATTAGCTAAAATGACTTTTCAATTCCTTTCCAAAGTAGTCAGTTTTGTCACAGCTCCAGCAAGTCAACTTTAACTTTTTAGTCGAAAAAACCTTATTATAACCTTGATATATACGTTGCCCTTTCGCCATCATTACCGGGGAACCATTTATGTTCCATCACATTAGCAATAAACTTACCAACAACTTCACTGATTTTTGATTTTCTGAAAAATCATTATAATTATCAAAACCCCATCATTTACCTATCTACATCTTGTAACGAGAATTGCCATACGAATCATTAGGAATTAGCAATCAGTATTTTAAAATCTCGCAGCATGTCGACGCCAACAGTTATACATATAACGTCTATCTCCCGGACTTACATACTGCGAATGTGAAGTTTCTGAAAAACACCCTAAACTGCGAACTAGTTCTCGAAATTTTGAAAAATGCTGATGAAGCAGCAAGAACTGTAAATGACCTTAACAGTAAAAAGTTTGATGATAAAGAATAGTGGGTTGGCAAAGCTCAGAAAAAGAGAAGGTTTAGAACTGGAAAACGGATTGAGCAAAGTATGAAGGAGGCTGTGGACAAATCACAAGGACGAAATCTACCTTCAAAGAATCCATATGATTCAGTGTCTACTGAAATCCTTAACAAATATCTTGCTCCTTGCTCTAAAACCCTTGCGGACAATATTCTTCATCATCCTCTTATCTTAAATATTCTAAGATATCATCGTATCTTCCGTTATAAATATCCTCCATATTTCTGAAGATATTTTCATAATCATTCTTATCTGAAATTTTTTATCCCCTCGCGTTATCTGTATCACATCATAAAGGAGATTGTTTTAGTTTCTAAATTCTGAAACCTTCGAGTATAAAGTATGAATGTTTTGAAGTAGTGTTGGGAACTGAAGCATGAGTTAGTATAATATAATGACACTTGATCAACGTGATTATATTACAGTAAGTCATACTGAGTTTCTAAATAGAACCTGATGATTCACAGATCATAACATCATCATGTGTGTAACACCCATTTTTTTTTATAACACAGCGGAAGTCTTAGTTAATAAAACACCACATTAATTACATTAGTACAAAAGCTTAAGTTTAACTTTCACAAACGATTTACGTTATTATAAATACGGTTACAAATGTCCACATCAGAGTTGGTAGTCAAACATGTCTTCTATATCAAGTTCCGATCCCATCAACAGTACCTAAACCTGCAGGGGGAGGAATGTGGGATTAGCGCACCGCTAAGTGAATGGAATCTATCTACAGATTAAGCTTAAGCAATCCCTCATACAACAGTCAACTAACATGCTTACAACCATCAAGCATACAACAACGACAATATGAGGCTCGGCGGCTTGTACGGGCACATGACTCCTAGCCGATTGAACTAGAGTCTACCGATAGTCCTTCCTACCAAGTCTTTGTATAACTATCCAAACGCAACACATGCGTTCTTCTATGCTATACTAACAGACTGTAGGACTTGGACTCAACCTCCCTTAGAATGGTTGACCTCACACGAACTTCAACCGCCCTAGGCATGGTTGAAAGCCCCCAACTGCCCTAGGCATGGCTGGTGTCAAACACAGTGCACATATACAATATATATAGATCACATAGCATGCAACTATCTATCTAGCATGGCAATCACTACACTACACAAGGTAATCAGAGTAATCCACAGTAGCATGATTTGCTACTTAAACTCTATCCGAAGATAGACCTACTCACCAATTACCAGCAATGGCTTAGATTCTAACTACTGAGCTTTCTCTTTATCCTTTCCACCTGAGAATAAACATAACCAAGTCAGTGATCATGTCTTGATATCATCCCAAAAACAAGACAATAGCATCAATATATAAACACTTGAACACTTAATAACCTGACCAGTCAATCGTACGAGTGACACTCACCTGCACGTTTGAGGAACCTCAATCGTGCGGTTGACACATCACTCGTAAGTTTAGTCCTTGGCCAAATATCTAATTAGACAACAGTAGATCTATACGGTTAACTACACTAGTGACATATGACTCGTACGAGTCACAACTCAACCGTACGATCCAACTTTCAAATATACTAGTTCAAGTAGTCACTCACTCGTGCGGTTCACCATGCGGTTGACCGCCTCAGCCGTACGAGTGAAAGCTCACTCGTACGAGTGAAGACTCACTTATGTGAGTGATAAGGAACATCAAAAACAATATGTAATAAAATTTTCCAACCTATATTCATCATATATTCAATCATTCATAAGCCTATATCAAGAATTCAACCCATAATAACATATTAACGCATGCACACTAGACACACAAGCTAATATCTCTATTTCTGACCCAAATATATTCTGATATAGCTTATAAAAAGTTTACCATTGGAAAGTATTTTTCATTACAATTCCAACGATACTTGATTCATCAAAAACGGAGTTACGGTTTGAAAGTTATGACCAAAACAAGTTTCCACAAATCTGACCCTGTGCTCACACGTGTGACTGAGGCCTCACTCGTGCGAGTGAGTCCTCATGTAAAGACCCGTCCTTATCCACCTGGACAAAGTCTTCAACATTTGGTTCCATTGCGATGATCGACACCAAGTAATGTCTTTAGTATGAGCTAATGCACAGCGGAAGACTTAATTCGTACATGAGAATAAACATGCTTTAAAAAGTCAACATAAAGTTGGTGAGATATAGGTTTGATGCTAGCAGCGTTATAACTATAGACCACAAGATTTCATATACATAAACGTTTTAATAAAATATTCTAAGTGGTTGAGCACTTGATAACCATACTTAACATTTAATCAACGTCGCATATTCCCTTTATTATGAAATCTCACTACACTGTACCAAGTGTAGTCACCGAAACGAAGTACTGTGCAACCGTTGAATACTGGTCGTCCAGTCCGGTTGGGGTTGTCAGGCCCGATAGATCTATCAACAGGATTCGCGTTTACAATACCTCATGTAAATAGTAGTTACCAAGTTACATGGAAGTATGCCAGTGGTACAACTCAACGTAGAATATATATTTTTAATCACTTGTGTCCATAACGTAAATCATAAAATGCATGTATTCTCATCCCGAAATATTTAGAGTTTAAAAGTGGGACTATATACTCACCTAATGTATTTTGTAGTAAAAATACATATAACATCATTGAACAATGCAAGGTTGACCTCGGATTCACGAACCTATATCAGTTATGTATGTTAAAACATGTAATCACAATCCAACAACTTATGTTTATATATGTATATACAATATACACTATATTACTTATTTTATTTTAGTAATATAGTTGTTAATCCAAATGTTATAGATATAAATATGGTGTTATATTATTATAAATACAATTAACAGAATGGTAGGTAATATTAATATAGTTGTATGTAAAATATATATTTTTATACAATTATCATTTGTTTGTTAGAAGATAATTATAATACTTACTAAAATAATAATAATAATAATAATAATAATAATAATAATAATAATAATAATAATAATAATAATAATAATAATAATAATAATAATAATAATAATAATAATAATAATAATAATAATAATGATAAAAATGATAATAATGTCACTAAAAATAATACTACTAATAATAATAATAATTCTAATAATAATAATGATAATAATAATAATAAGTATTAATAATTGTTAACTAAAGTTATGATAATTATTATAATACTTATAATAATAACAATAATTAATAATAATAACAATATATATGATAATAATAAGTTTTAAAAAAAAAATACTAATTGTACTTAATAATGTTAGTTAACTTATCACTAATAATAATTAATGATGATGATGATGATAATAATAATAATAATAATAATAATAATAATAATAATAATAATAATAATAATAATAATAATAATAATAATAATAATAATAATAATAATAAAATAAAGGCTACCTTTATAGAGTCGTTCTAAAAATAATTGCACCAAACCAGAATCGAACCCTAGACCTTTAGAACACCCCTAACACCACTTAACCACTCGAGCTGTGTTACTTATCTGTTTAAATCCCAACTGAAAAAGTTATAACTCGTATATATTTACATGTTCTTCTTCCTCTTCTAAATCGAGTCGATCAGAGACCCATTAATAATCAAAATAGTGATTACAAAATTTGGTTTACGATGTGAAATTGAAACAAAAACGTATCACAAGTGTTTGAATGGATTTAATATAAAAGAAAAAAAATAGAAAGCTGTAACAGCAGTCGCTGTTACAATGAAGAACATGATTTTCGTTTTTGAAATTCTGATAATTTGAGACCTCAATTCCTTCACGAATTATTCTTCAAATTGTTCCTAGAAACTTTATCAAACCTCAATTTAACTTCAAACAGCCATATGAACTCGAAATTGGTAATTGTTCATACGTTTGACCTTTTTGACAGTTAGTTTGACTTCGAAAATTCTCAAATATTAAAACAAATTGGAATCCCATAGTATGCAGAAAGATTGTTTAGGATATTCCTAACATAATTGCAATATTAGATTTTAAAATGGTATTCAAGTTTGAGTTTTGGGAACAAAATAATGCGTACAGGGGGACTACCGGTTTCTGCTTCATTTTTCTTAGTTAAATTCGATCCTAATAATGGAAAGGTTGTGTAATTCATTTAACACTTGAGTGAATTGTTTTATACAAGAAATTTCGTCGACAGATAGAATAAAGCAGAAGAATAAAACAAACGAAAAAAATAAAAACAGATATCGATTGCCAGCTAAACTTTTGGATATATCTGCGTTAGAATCTGATTTATAGACAAGAGGAGATTTTTGGATTGTGATGTTTAACCAAAAAAACGTATTTATCTGTATAATCATTTGTATTTATTCGTATTAATATATCTTGTATATATATTAATAACTGGATTCCTATATCTGTTTATATATAACTATTTTATTAAATTTTTAATATTAATTAATAATGTAAATCTATTAATAATTTTAGTAGGAATACGTATAATGCAAAAATAATACTGATTATTGGTATATATATGTATATATCAGTATAATATATCTGTATATATTTATTTTTATCAGTATTTATATTTATGTATCTATATTTGTATATAACAACTAATTAATAAATGATTATAACTATAATACTTTAATATTACAATTAATATTAACAAAAGATCTATAATAATATAATGGTAACAATAATAATAATAATATTAATAAGATAATACTAATAATACATAATAATAATAATAATAATAATAATAATAATAATAATAATAATAATAATAATAATAATAATAATAATAATAATAATAATAATATAATGATGTTACCAATAACAATTATAGTTTAAATAAATTTTATAACAATCAAAATTAATAAACTGCTAATCTTAATATTATTAATATTACTAATAATATTACTAATAGTAATTATTAATAAAAATGTTACAACAAGTTGCATATATCCTATATATTTTATATATCTAGTTACATATTTCCATTTTACTAACGACTTACTTGTTTGTTTGTTATTTTATATTGTTAATTCTAACTGATTAAAGTATGCTTCATTAATTCAAAGTATTATAAACACATTTATATTTATATTTATATACCTATATATAATTATTTGTTCGTGAATCGTCAGGCATGGTCAGAAGGGTAATTGATTATAGATTTCAAAATTTCTAGACTCAACATTACAGATTTTGCTTATCGTGTCGGAAACATATAAAGATTAAAGTTTAAATTTGGTCGAAAATTTCCGGGTCATTACACCTCACCAGTGTGGTTGACCCTCAAAAGTGTGGTCACTCGTACGAGTGACCTGTCACTCGTGTGGGAGCTGAAGAACAGCTCCTGCACGCTGATTTTCGCATTTTTGGCCCAAAAACTCGATTTTTGCAAGTTCTAACCTCAAAACCACTTGAAAAACATCATGTAAACCATATAACAACTATTTCTAACATCAAATAAGCATAACAAACACTAAAACATAAAGATCCAAGCTCATATTTATCAAAAACCCACTTTACACCCAAAACCCAATTCTTAAGAATTAAAGCACGAATTCAATCACTCAAACCTGGATAAATGATCACAAAGATGATATGATTCAGTTCCTTAAGCCTCTTGATTCAATTTCTTACTTGGATTTGATTAGGGTTTGAGAGTGATAAATGTTAGGTACGGGACTAGTTTGAGAAATATCTAGAAAATGAGAAGATAGAAGCTGATTACACTCTTAAGTGGGTATTAAAACCCATACCCCACAACACATGGGTATTTATCAGTTATCTAATATCTTTCGTACTTAATTTGGCAACCCTAACGGAGTCCAAATTCAACAAACGAACCATTTCTGTGACCCTTGTCACAAACTGGTCTTAACCACATAATCAATTAATAATAAACATATTATTAAAATAAAAGCATATTTTAAACACAATTATAAACCTAAGGGAAATTAAGTAATCTTAATTCTAACCCCGGTTTCAGTCTGTTACAAATCCACCCCCTTAAAGAGATTCCATCCTCGGAATCTGGTCTTGGTCAAACAGATGAGGGTAACGGGTCTTCATCAACTCTTCTGTCTCCCACGTCAAGTTAGACCCTAAGCTGTGTTTCCATTCTATTAAAACCATCGGGATCTCTTTCTTTCTTAACTTAGTAACCTTTCTGTCGACCACTCGAATTGGTTCCTCAACAACTTGTTACTCAAATTAGCTTTTAAATCTACTAGCGGTACGATCTGTGTCTTGTCATCAATTTTACACTTGCGCAAATAACACACATTGAAGGTATTATGAATACCAACTAACTCTGGTGGAAGATCCAGTACCACTGTTTGATCATTCAGAATCTCACTAATTGGAAATGGTCCAATACACCTTGGTGCAAGCTTACCACGTTTGCCAAATCTGATAACCCTTTTCCATGGTGAAACCTTAAGATACACACGATCGCCCACATTAAAAGTTACTGGACGTCTACACGGATCTGCATAGATCTTTTGTCTATCTCTGACAGCTTTCAACTTTTCTCACGCAATAGCAACCTTTTCGGCTGTCATTTGAACAATTTCGGGACCAGCAAACTGTTTCTCTCCAGCTTCTAACCAACAAGTTGGAGTTCTGCAACGATGATCGTACAACATTTTGTAAGGCGGCATTCCTATGCTCGAATGATAAGAATTGTTATACGCGAATTCAACTAACGGCAAATGTGTATCCCATGAACCACCATATTCTAATATACATTCTCTTAGCATATCCTCTAGTGTCTATATTGTTCGTTCACTCTGACCATCTGTCTAAGGATGATAAGCTGTACTCAGATTCACACGTGTACCCAGATTCTGTTGTAGACTGTTCCAGAAGTTTGATACAAATTTAGAATCCCTGTCTGACACAATCGATAAGGGCACACCATGACGACTAATTATCTCTTTCACATATAAATCAGCAAGTTCACTTAATGACGCTGTCTCACGAGTAGCAAGAAAATGAGCACTCTTGGTCAACGATCAACTATTACCCAAATCATACCGTGTTTTCTCTGAGTTCTAGGTAATTTTGTCACAAAATCCATCGTGATATGCTCCCATTTCCACTCTGGAATCTGTAACTGACGCAACGAACCATACGGTTTATGGTGTTCTGCCTTCACTTGCGCACAAACATGGCACTTTTCAACAAAACGAGCAATATCTGTTTTCATAGTCGGCCACCAATACACTGATTTCAAATCATGATACATCTTATTACTGCCTGGATGTACTGTCAATCTGGATTTGTGAGCTTCAGTCATGATCATATCCCTCAAGTCTCCAAGCATAGGCACCCAAATACGATTATTTAAAGTCTTAAGTCCACGAGAATCATCAATTAGGTCAAATTTTCGTTTAGTCATAAGTTCAGATTTAATATGTTCATCCTCCAAAGCACAGGGTTGAACAGTTCGTAATTGATCGATCAAATCTGAAGTTATACTCAAACGCAGAAATTTCACATTCTCATCAGACTTTTTACGACTTAGTGCATCTGCTACGAAATTTGCTTTACCCGGATGGTACCTGATTTCACAATCATAGTCTTTAATCAGCTCTTCCCACCATCTCTGACGCATATTCAGTTCTTTTTGAGAGAAAATATATTGCAGACTCTTGTGATCTGTACATATTACACAATGTGTCCCATACAAATAATGTCTCCATAGCTTCAGGGCAAACACTACAGCAGCCATTTCTAAATCATGTACAGGATAATTTCTTTCATGAACTTTCAACTGTCTGGAGGCATACACGATCACTTTATCTCTCTGCATCAATACACAACCCAACCTGGCCAAAGACGCATCACAATAGACCACGAAGTCATCTAAACCTTCTGGTAATGCTAACACTGGAGCCTGACACAATAACTATTTTAAAGTCTGAAAATCCTTTTCTTGATCATCACCCCATCGAAAGGCTATGTCTTTTCCAGTCAACTTAGTCAACGGACCCGCTATTTTCGAGAAATCTTTTATGAACCTTCGGTAGTAACCAGCTAATCCCAGAAAACTCTTAATTTCTGTCAGATTTCTTGGCGATTTCCAATTCATAACCGCATCAATCTTTGATGGATCAACTTTTATACCCTCGGCACAAATTACATGACCCAAAAACTGTACTTCTCTCAACCAGAATTCACACTTAGAAAATTTTGCAAATAACTGCTCATGTTTCAACACATTCAACACCTGTCTTAAATGTTCAACGTGCTAGGCCTCTGTCTTTGAATACACTAATATGTCTTCTATAAACACAATCACGAATTTATCTAGAAACGGACGACACACTCTATTCATCAGATCCATGAAGACTGCTGGCGCGTTCGTTAACCCAAACGGCATGACCAAGAACTCATAATGACCATACCTAGTTCTAAACGTTGTCTATGGGATGTCAGATTCTGCAACTCTAACCTGATGATACCCAGATCGTATATCTATCTTGGAGAAGTATGAAGCACCGTGTAACTGATCAAATACATCATCTATTCTAGGCAGCGGGTACTTATTCTTTACAGTTCTCTTATTCAACTCCCAATAATCTATACACATATGCATGGTACCATCTTTCTTTTTAACAAATAATATCGGTGCACCCTAAGGAAAAGAACCCGGTCTAATAAACCCACGATCCAATAGCTCCTGAATTTGTGACATCATCTCACGAATTTCTGACGGCGCTAAATGATATGGGGCTTTGGTAGCTGGAGTGGCTCCCAGCACCAATTCAATCTTATACTCTACTTCTCTTACCGGCGGTAACCCTGGTAACTCGTCTGGAAACACTTCCGGAAACTCTGAAACTACCGGAATATCGGCTATCGCTTTCTTTTCTTTCTTACCATCTACTACATAAGCTAGGAACGACTCTCACCCTTTGGATAACGATTTCCTGGCTTTCATCATTGATATCAACGAAAAATTATACCCACCCCGTTCCCCTTGGGCTATAACACGGGTTCCATCAGCTAAACTAAAGGAAATCATTTTCCTATCGCACTTAATACTAGCTCTAAGTGGGCTCAGCCAATCCATTCCTAACACTACATTAAAACTATGAATGGGTAACACTAAATAAGTCATAGGAAATGACTTTCCTTCAATATCAATACTAATCTCAGTCACAAATGTTGTGACGGGTGTGATATTTCCATCACCTACCTCTACTCTAACCGGTTCAGGCAACACAGTAGCAGGTAAATTCAACTTAGCACAAAAGTCTAATGACATAAAAGACTTATTCACACCACAATCAAACAATACACGAGCATGTATTGAGTTGATTAAAAACATACCGGTGATCACTTCGTCAGTTTCTGTAGCATTCTCAACTGACATCTGAAAAACTCTGGCCTCTGCTGTGGGAGGGTTCTTCCTCTTCTACCCGCTCGAGGCAGTAGACCCTCCAACTGATGCCGAACGCACACCTGACCCTACCCCGGAATTCACACTCTTGGATGGACAATTTATAGCACAATGCCCAGATTGATGACAACTCCAACATACATTTCCTGGAAATGAGCACGCTTGGGACTCATGCCCGGTAACACCACACCTCAAACACCGTCTTGTTGCTTCTGAACATTGACCACTGTGTGTAGACTTACAAGTGTGGCACCAATTCCCTCTACCTGATCCAGACCCAGAACCACTCTGTCGACTCTTACCTTTCTGTGTAAACCCAAATGATTTCTTTGACTTGCCACTGGATTGACCACCCGTTTGACCACTCGGATTCATCATACTCTCTGTCATCATTCCTCTTGCCGCTTTCAAATCACTTTCCACCATTCTGGCTATAACAAAGGCCTGAGACAAACTAGCTGCCATTCTCACTGACATTCTGTATTCTGGAAAGATCACATTAACAAAATGTTGAATCCTTGATGCTTCATCTGGTATCCACTGAGATACAAATCTCAACTTATCCATAAACTGACCAATCACTTCATCAATTGACATCTGAGGTGTCATTCTCATTTCTAATAACTCAGTCTTCATTCGGTTAAGATCAAACTAAGAAATATTGTTCACAAACTTTCCCTTGGAACTGTTCCCAAGTAATCTGATTAACATACTCCTTCGGGATACTGGACGTCAATGCATTCTACCAAACCATTGCTCTACCCTTTAACAATCTACAAGCATACATAACCCGCAACTCCGGTTCACATTGACAGGCTTCCAAAGCCCTTTCAACCTCCATCAACCAATTCATAGTTTCTGTCAGGTCAGAACTTCCCGAATACTCTGGGGGTTTGCAATCCAAGAACTATTTATAAGTACATTTCTTATGGGACTGAACAAAGGGTTGTTGGAATATCAGTGTTTGGTACGGGTTCATTAACATTAGATTTTGAAATGGGAAAGTATTTTGTGGTGGCCTGTAGTACTGTTGAGGTGATTGATTTTGCAATGGGTATTGGAATTGAGTCTGGCTCATGTTGGGTACGATTTGAGATTGTGCTGTCAGAAATCCAGGTGGCGAATCATCATTTCCCGCAGGATTTACCAACTCAAGCTCAATAATTTTATCCTGAGCTTCTTTCAGTTTACTTTCTAACTCATGAATATAACTCTGTTGATCATCATCATCGGTCTCAACACCCTCGTCTGGTGCTCTGTATGTTTCGGGATTTATCGGGCCGGTAGCGTTTGCATCTCTGTTAGCCATACCTATGCTACAAAACAACTCACACAAAAGCTTAGTGGATAACGGGTTAGGTCAACACAACTAACATACATGTATCCTTGCATTCACTTAGCCCCACCCACGAACATGTTTGACTCCACTCAAGGTTTGAGAACAAGATACACGCATGTACTTGCTGTCAAACCTATGCTCTGATACCAACTTGTAACACCGGCCATTTTTTTTATAACACAGCGGAAGTCTTAGTTAATAAAACACCACATTAATTACATTAGTACAAAAGCTTAAGTTTAACTTTCACAAATGGTGTTACGTTATTACAAACACGGTTACAAATGTCCACATCAGAGTTGCTAGTCAAACATGTCTTCTACATCAAGTTCCAATCCCATCAACAGTACCTAAACCTGCAGGGGGAGGAACGTGGGGGATTAGCGCACCGCTAAGTGAATGGAATCTATCTACAGATTAAGCTTAAGCAATCCCTCATACAACAGTCAACTAACATGCTTACAACCATCAAGCATACAACAACGACAATATGAGGCTCGGCGGCTTGTACGGGCACACGACTCCTAGCTGATCGAACTAGAGTCTACCGATAGTCCTTCCTACCAAGTCTCTGCATAACTATCCAAACGCAACACATGCGTTCCTCTAAGCTATACTAACAGACTGTAGGACTTGGACTCAACCTCCCTTAGAATGGTTGACCTCACATGAACTTCAACTGCCCTAGGCATGGTTGAAAGCCCCCAACCGCCCTAGGCATGGCTGGTGTCAAACACAGTGCACATATACAATACATATAGATCACATAGCATGCAACTATCTATCTAGAATGGCAATCACTACACTACACAAGGTAATCAGAGTAATCCACAGTAGCATGATTTGCTACTTAAACTCTTTTCGAAGATAGACACACTCACCAATTACCAGCAACGGCTCAGATTCTAACTACTGAGATTTCTCTTTATCCTTTCCACCTGAGAATAAACATAACCAAGTCAGTGATCATGTCTTGATATCATCCCAGCAACAAGACAATAGCATCAATATATAAACACTTAAACACTTAACCACCTGACCAGTCAACTGTACGAGTGACACTCACCCGCACATTTAAGGAACCTCAACCGTGCGGTTGACACCTCACTCGTACGTTTAGTCATTGGCCAAATATCTAATTAGACAACAGTAGATCCGTACAGTTGACTACACGAGTGATATATGACTCGTACGAGTCACATCTCAACCGTACGATCCAACTTTCAAATGTACTAGTTCAAGTAGTCACTCACTCGTGCGGTTCACTATGCGATCGACCGCCTCTACCGTATGAGTGAAAGCTCACTCGTATGAGTGAAGGCTCACTTATGCGAGTGATAAGGAACATCAATAACAACATGTAATAACATTTTCCAACTTATATTTATCATATATTCAATCATTCATAAGCCTATATCAAGAATTCAACCCATAATAACATATTAACGCATGCACACTAGACACACACGCTAATATCTCTATTTTTGACCTAAATATATTCTTATATACCTTCTAAAAAGTTTATCGTTGGAAAGTATTTTTCATTACAATTCCAACGATACTTGATTCATCAAAAACGGAGTTACGGTTTGAAAGTTATGACTAAAACAAGTTTTTACAAATCTGACCCTATGCTCACACGTGTGACTGAGGCCTCACTCGTGTGAGTGAGCCCTCACACGTGTGGTTGACCCTCAAAAGTGTGGTCACTCGTACGAGTGACCTGTCACTCATGTGGGAGCTGAAGAACAACTCTTGCACGCTGATTTTCGCGTTTTTGGCCCAAAAACTCGATTTTTGCAAGTTCTAACCTCAAAAGCACTTGAAAAACATCATGTAAACCATATAACAACTATTTCTAACATTAAATAAGCATAACAAACACCAAAACATAAAGATCCAAGCTCATATTTATCAAAAATCCACTTTACACCCAAAATCCAATTCTTAAGAATTAAAGCACGAATTCAATCAATCAAACCTGGATAAATGATCACAAAGATGATATGATTCAGTTCCTTAAGCCTCCTGATTCAATTTCTTACTTGGATTTGATTAGGGTTTGAGAGTGATAAATGTTAGGTACGGGACTAGTTTGAGAAATATCTAGAAAATGAGAAGATAGAAGCTGATTACACTCTTAAGTGGGTATTAAAACCCATACCCCACAACACACGGGTATTTATCAGTTATCTAATATCTTTCGTACTTAATTTGGCAACCCTAACGGAGTCCAAATTCAACAAACGAACCATTTATGTGACCCTTGTCACAAACTGGTCTTAACCACATAATCAATTAATAATAAACATATTATTAAAATAAAAGCATATTTTAAACACAATTATAAACCTAAGGGAAATTAAGTAATCTTACTTCTAACTCCGGTTTCAATCTGTTACAATGAGCCATGTTACACGACTCTTGTATTCTATTTAACCTCTAAAATATCAAGAAAATATTTCTTGATGATTCGGTCTTTTTCAGGGTATTCTGGTAGTTTAACAAATCAAGACCGTGCCATTACCATTTCCTTCTTAGAACATTAACAATGTTCATTCCGAAATTTATATTTGCGAATTCTGGATTATTACAAGCGATGCTTAATCGCAAGAAGAAGAAACGAAAGGACAAAGCTCCAAAATAGAAATTGAAGTATAAATCGCAGCAAATAGGAGGGAGTATTAACTGTGGATGACAATGATTATAGAAGACAGAAGCAGGGACTTTGAAGTATAAGGGAAGATATAAAACTCAACAACAACCCAGAAATTTCAAATCATATATATCGATTCATATAGCAATATAAAGACACAGGAGAACTAAAAACACTATAAAACCAAGAGTATAGTAGAAGTAAATAGATTCTTCCGGCGGCAGATGAAAAAGAAGAATGACAGATATGAAAGTTAGGAGTATATCAAGAATCAGAACTGGATGGAGCATATTAGCGAATACTATAAAGTATGAATTGAGGGAGAAAGAATAAAAGGTGTGAATTGTGGAAATAAGAAAACGAAAGGGGTGGATATATAGTAAAATATCTGACAGAGCAATCAAAACAGATTATCTCATTTAATCAAAGCGGATCCTAACTTCCTTAATTACCGAAGAACCAAATCTTATTACGAAGATTTTCTCTAAATTCCTTGAATTCCGGAAATCAACCGTGACTATGTCATTGGTTAAAAATAACGTGCATTTACTCATTTCATTCTTTTGTGATAACTTCACTCGTACTCTTCACAAAAATCAAATTGTTTTATCTATATTACTTGATGATAATAAAACTCTAATTTCTAAGTCGTATACGTCATGAAAACATACTTATTGTCAGCCATAACCATCCCATTCAAATTTCGGGACAAAATTTCTTTAACGGGTAGGTACTGTGACAACCCAAAAATTTCTGAAATTTCCAACCAAATTTAAACTTTATCTTTATATTATTCCGACACGATAAGCAAAGTTTGTTAAGTTAAATCTCAAAAATTTTAAACTGTGTTCATACATTCATTATAACCTCGACCAAATTCTGACGATTCATGAACCGTTATATATAAATAGATATGTATATATATGTATATATATTATAACTTGAGAGTATTAATAAAGTATTAAACGTATAATACTTTACATGAACGTATTTGTTTCAATATGTTTATCGATGGAATTAGAAGATAATATCAAATGATTGATTTATCAGATACATTGTGATATGATTACGGGTCCATGTTATGAGGTCCACTGTGATTTAAGAAATCTATTCTTTTTGATAACATTCGGAAAATGGTAAAGTGATTTATAAGTAAGAACGTGGAGTGTAAATAACTTAGATTTTGGAAATCTACAAGTTAAGTAACTCGATATTTTTAATTAACATGATTTCATACGTTTATTTAACCTTTGGACTTTATCCCATGCTTCACCAACAGACTGTAATTTAAAAACTTGAAACCTATTATGAATATATATGATTCTACTTTTCTAAAATGTTTAATGATATAATGATTTTCATTATTTTAACCTTTAAACAAAATGATTCTTAAATATATTTAGTTTTGGAAAACAAAATTATCATATTTATTTGATTTAGTTTCAAACGTACAAAACCGTTTTCAGTTTAAAAAGAACTTTAAAACTTATATAACTTTTATAAATATCTAGGACCACTTTTGACAACTCATTATTAACCAGTATGATAAAGATAACGATATTTATATTTTATTTTATTAAATATATATAACGATTTAAATTAATATTATATATATTTATACGCGTATTATACGTATATAGTTTTATACCTTTACTATACTTAAACTTTACGTTTACTTTATTTTTACTTTACTTTAACTTTAATAATTCACTTTAATAATTCATACTTTAATAATTCACTTTAATAATTCATACTTTAATAATTCACTTTAATAATTCATACTTTAATAATTTACTTTAATAATTCATACTTTAATAATTCACTTTAATAATTCATACTTTAATAATTCATACTTTAATAATTCACTTTAATAATTCAAAAATCTATTATAAATAGAATATAATATGTTTCATTATTTCATATAAACTTGAAAATATTTTTCTCTAAACTCTCTCAATCAATTTACATATATATATTTACTCTGTATTATTTCAAGATATTATTAGTATACATAAAATATTACGACGGAGTGCTGTCCGAGTGATTTCGAAATTATTTTTCGAGCGGGATAGAGCTAACGAAATTATGGGTCATAGCTATGGAGGTTATGGGTATGGTTCGGGAGTATTGCTCGTGAGTCAAACTAGTGTTTATCATCCCCATTGCGTCTACGTACTTTTCCTGCAATATTGAATCTCAATATTGATACGTGAGCCCTCATAACTTAACTTTTATATATTATTAGTGTATCCCTGACTAGTGCTCGAGTATATAGGAATATGCATGCTTATACATTCGTTATTGTCGTTAGATAGGTTATGTCGAATCTTGAATTAAATACATATGCTATTAAGATAAGGTATATGATATGCATGTCGTTGGAAAGCTAGCGAAAAATTGAGAACTTTTCATTTAGATATCGAATGGTTTCGATGAACGGTTTAGAAGTTATAGTCAATTGAATTTTTGTAAAAATGATTATTATTATCGTCGTTATAATCTAATTATTATTATTAGTAGTAGTATTATTATTATTATTATTATTATTATTATTATTATTATTATTATTATTATTATTATTATTATTATTATCATTATTATCATTATTATTATTATTATTATTATTATTATTATTATTATTATTATTATTATTATTATTATCATTATCGTTATTAATAAAAGATATTATTGTTATTTTTATTATTATTATTATCATTATTATCGTTAAGGTTATAATTAGTATTATTATTATTATTATTATTATTATTATTATTATTATTATTATTATTATTATTATTTTCATTCAAATAGTTATTAGTATTATCATTAATATTATTATTATTAGTATTATTATAATTAAAACTAATATTAGTAACATCTAATTATTATGATTACTATTATTATTATTAATATGAACGCGATATAAAAGATGACTAAAAGCTATTAAACGAAGCGATTAGGAAATAATAGGTATGAGTATCACGATGAAATTAAGATATTGTAATATATTGATTTAAAGGAAAAATATCGTTTTCATTATTTTACTATTATTATTATTAGTAAAAGTATTATTAATATTAAAACTATCATTTTTACTTAAATTATTATTTTTAATAAAAATATCATTGTTAATATGAAACATCATTATTATTATCATTTTAGTACTATTATTAATTATTAATAAAAATTATCATTTTATCATTTTTAGAAAATATAATTATTGTTATTTTTATTAGTAGAATAATAATTATTATTACAAAATAATACAACTTTTATTTATTATTATTATTATCAATATTATTTTATCAAATAAATATGTGATACAAAGATATTTTACTACGTATAATATAATTACATTAATAATACCTATCATATTATTTTTATGATATTAAATGAACTTTATAAATTTTATTACTTAAGATATATAAAAGTATATTTTTATTATATAAATTTTAATATAAAATTTTATTTATTAATAAAAGAACTATATTATTTACTTTAATAAAATCTGTTAAAAATATTTAAATATATAAAACGACTATATTTAAACTATATAATAATCATGTATAAATTTTGGAAGACATTGTGGTCAATATGACTTTTGTTGACTTTTGCATATTTAGTCTTGAGCATTAGGATTGTGATACACTACGACATGACCTAAATTGTTAGACAGATATTGATCAAACATATAAATATATATATAATTAATATAGGTTCGTGAATCCAAGGCCAACCTTGCACTTGTTCAATGACATCATATGTATTTTTACTACAAAATACAGTATTGTGAGTTTCATTACTCCCTTTTTAAATGCTTTTACAATATATTTTTGGGACTGAGAATACATGCGCAACTTTTATAAATGTTTGACGAAATAGACACAAGTACTTAAAAACATTCTACGAATGATTAATGAGTACACCGGATATCACCCCTTTTAGTCTGGTAATCTGAGAATTTGGGAACCGAGCCCCAAATTGACGCGAATCCTAAAGATAGATCTATGGGCACTAACAAGCCCCAGTCAGAGAATTTGAACTGCTTTAGTACTTCGAAATAGGTATACAACCGCCAGCTTTAAAAGATATGATCTGTTTGTGAGGTGTACACAACCATCATATTTAAAAGAATGGCCTGATTGTGTGCTTTTTGCATGACCGTGCAAAATGCCGGTATGCGGGGGATATTCTAGATGCATTTTGTTAAGGTCGATTACCAGGTGTTTGTAGTTCGTATGAATGACTTTTATATCTAAGCCGTGCGAAATGCCTGATACGAGATTATGTTTATGAAAGATGGAATTTAAATCTTGTGGTCTATTAAAATTATGGAATTGATGGATTATGATAAACTAATGAACTCACCAACCTTTTGGTTGACACTTTAAAGCATGTTTATTCTCATGTATTAAAGAAATCTTCCTCTGTGCATTAGCTCATTTTAAGGATATTACTTGGAGTCATTCATGACATATTTCAAAAAGACGTTGCATTCGAGTCGTTGAGTTCATCAAGATTATTATTAAATCAATTATAGTTGGATATATTATGAAATGGTATGCATGCCGTCAACTGAGATGAAATGAAAGATTGTTTTTTTTAAAACGAATGCAATGTTTGTAAAATGTATCATATAGAGGTCAAGTACCTCGCGATGTAATCAACTATTATGAATCGTTTATAATCGATATGAACGGGGCATTTCATGTACCACCTTGCATATCTTCCCTAATAGCTTGGTAACTAATATTTACATGTTGTAAGAACCTGTAAGCGCGATTCCTATTGATAGATCTATCGGGTTTGACAACCCCAACCGGGCTAGTCGCTCTAGTATAGTAACGGTTGCATAGTACTTCGTTTTTACTACACTTGGTACAGTGTAGGGAGATTTTATAATAAAGGGAATATGCTACATTAATGGTTAAGTATGGTTACCAATGCGCTTAACAACTTATAGAATACTTTTATACACTTGCGAGTGTACATATATTTATAACTATGAAATCTTGTGGTCTATATTTATATCGATGCTAGCTTTAAACCTATATATCTCACCAACCTTTGTGTGGACTGTTTAAGCATGTTTATTCTCAGGTCCTTAAGAAAGTCTTCCGCTGTTGCATTATCTGAGCAAGCTGTGCATGGAGTCTCATGCTTTTGTTTAAATGAAATGTTGCATTCAATAAAACATTTGTCATGTATTATATTCGACTGTTATGTCACGTGTGAAGTATTTAGAAACCGATGTATCTTGGGGATTATTTCTTAAATAATCGTCCGCTTGTTTAAAACATGCATTATGTATAATAATGGAGTGCTTTTTATAAAACAAATGCAATATTTTTCTAAAACGTATCATATAGAGGTCAAATACCTCGCTATGGGACTAATGAATAACGTACTACGTTTATAGTAATATGGACGGGTCATTTCATATGCTTACTTTCTTTTACACTTCGAGAATAAATGGTCAGCATGAAGAAGATCATAAGATCTTGGTTATGCACTAAACAAATCGCACCCATTCATGGTATATTCCAAATAGACGTCGCTCATATATTATGGGTAATGTATCAGGAGGCATAAGTTGTTTGCTATTGGTTTTCATATTCATTACATTGTGTTATAGTTAGCTATATGTTTACTTAATCTCGAACTTGGTTAGTTGATAAATGATTTTAACATTCCATTATGAAGTAATGAAAGAATAAGTCATTTTGAAGTAAATCTTTATTTTTAAAAACAAATAATAAATTAACGTCACATGTAGTTCGTTAACCAAGGAGCAATACGATCAGTGTTGAAATAAAATATTTATGATGTATTAGCTGTGAGGGGAAAAAAAACTATTATCTGTCTCCTGGTTGCAGGTTGATTTGTATATATCAGGGATGCCATTACTCGAAGTTGTTTCTAAACCTGATAAGCAAGGAGGAATTAGGCTGCATAATATGTTGCAGAGGGTGGTGAGATCATTTGGGAGTAGGTAATAGAAATATGCAAGAAGGATCACTTTGTTGTGATGTCAATGTTTTCATTCGCCCAATTGGACAATTACAGTTTAGCACCAAGGTAAGTTTGCTTCTTATTATATCACATCTATAGAGTATTCTCGAGCTATAGAAAAAAATCCAGAAGGTCATGTGTTTTAACATGGTGTTACACATTGTGCCGTTCATTTGTTCCTTTGCATCTCATGACATGAAGAGGTCAAGCTCGGTGGTTACTACCACACCTAACTGAATAGTTAGATCAGTTGAATGGGTTGAAACAAGTTTAGGCTCATGAATGTTAATCTGCTACGTTATCTTTTATAATGATTTTATAAAGGTTCATCAATAACAATCACCACAGTGATCTCCATTCTCGAGTCACAATATGAAGGTAGTTATCTATGTCTTCTAATATCAATACTACCTTGAATATTTTCATATATCAAATTAGCATTTATGAGCATCACCAACACCCTGCATTATATTTACACATTTGTATTTATCCTACTACGTTTACTACATTTTTAGCAGCAGTATAGGCGGAGTGGCTCATTCAAAGTTAAAGGGCACATCATTTGTTATGTCATCAACAATAGATTATGGCTTATTCTTCTTCAAAATAATGACAAAAAGCCTTTCAGAAGAGGTATATACAATACAAATTCATCTTATTTCACATTCTTAAGTGCATATTAAGAGGTGGAAATTCTAATTCATTTTATCTATGAATGGAAGTTTGGGTTTCGTTTGTCTAAAATGTAGTCAAATAAACAAATTTTGAATTAAGGGGAAATTGAAAATAAAGTTTCAATTAGTTAAATAAACTGGTCGAAATTTATCCAAATTTAGTTCAAGTCTTTCAAAATTTTCTTAAATGAGATGGATTAAAGTGCTAACATGTTATTTGACTATAGCATGTACACAAAACTACTTGTAGATTTGGTTGAACAGATTAACATAATATATTCTGACTTTGATTGGCATTGCTTTATTCATTATATTACAGCTGCTCCTTAGGTTTTTGTATAGTTAATGTTGACAATGAATATTGTCTATTATTTTATTTGTGGCATGCGGTTTTAGTTTGTATTAATGTAATAGTAACTATGTAATAGTTAATTAGCTAGATTACCATGGTAATTATGTTTAATTACCACTCATGTAACTTGGAGGTTGCTAGTATATAAAGCAACCTCCCACCCATTTTATCATTAGTTGAGTTATTCTACAAGTATCACTTTTCACACATATTCTCTCAACCTTATCACCATATTACTTGTTCTTAACATCTAAACCCACTTATACTTACTAAACCGATCGACCTTAGCAAGAATTGGGGCTAACAATTGGTATCAGAGTGGGTCTTAGCTCTTTGCATAGAAGATCTGTTTCTTGAAGGTCTCCATCGCGTTCTCGAAGTGTTTGTGCTTATTTTCGGTTTTGGTAACTCAAAAACTCAACTCACTATCATATTCTTGCTGGTTTTAGTGCTTATCATATCTTATATGTGTTCTTTAACCACTTGAACTGATTTTTACACCCTAAAACACCAACAGATTCAATCAAATTTATGTTACTCTTATTGTGAAAACTTGAAACTTGCATATGTACAACCTCGTTTTTTTAGGACATAACTGTTGAAGCTTTAAAGTGTTAAATTTGCTTGAATCCATGAACAACCTATTGCTACTTACTAATTTAATATGAACATGTTTGATTTTGTGAAATTAACTGATTTAATGTGTTGTATGCTAGAAAATTTGTAATTAGTGCTTTAAAACTAGATTTTTCTTGCTCAGAAACTTGAAACTGGTCAGATACTTGTGCTCGAAAATATTAACCTGTGCAAAATTCCTGCTCGAAAACCACTTTTTGTGCTCGAAATCTTGTGATTGTGCACTGTTTTTCCCGAAAATCTCATAATTTTGGCTCCAAGTTTGACTTAGTTTGGCTCCATAATTTTGTCCCTTGGATAATACCCACCGAAAATTAATTATTTTGTGGATATTACCCACCGAAAAGTATCTTTGACTTTCATTGTGTCATAAAAAGGACATAGGACAAAAGCTGACAGAACAGTGCTCGAAAACTGTCTGCTCGAAAAATCATTGCCCAAAAACTTACTGCTCAAAAACCTGCTTAAGAACACTGCTCGAAACTGTGCTCGAAAATCTAGTGCTCAAAAACCTAGTGCCCGAAAACTGACCAAAAACCTTACCCGAAAACCCTGCTCGAAAACTTGGTGCTCGAAAACTTCTGCCCGAAACCCACCTGCCTGAAATCCAAAAAAAAAAAAAAAAAAATTCATTTTTACGCGAGATCATCTAGGCGGGAAAACGTGAGTAAAATTTAAATTTTTTCTTGGATTTAAAAGATCATTTTTACGCGAGATTTAAATTTTCATGACAGAAAATTTTTCGGCCCCAAAAACCGCCCGAAAACGCACGATTTTGAACGAAATTTGCCAGAAAATTTCGGAAAAAGTCAAAAATTTTCCTCAACCCCTCGGTCACGTATTAGTTCATATCCCAAAACTTTACGACATTAATTTTTGTTAAAATAATTTTGGAGGGAAATCCAAATCGTGCCCTTAACTGACATTTAATGGACACTTAACGGAAAGTTAACGATAACCAACGAAACCTCATTTTCAAAATTTGATTCACGTGAATCATATTTTGAGGGGGAGAAAAGTGATATTTCTTAAGCTTATTTGTCGTTTCGTGGTTTGCTCGTAAACCTTGTCTGGCCTGACCTACTTGTTGAACACCCGTCCTGTTAACATGGCAAATCATGATGATCACGTGTCCTCTAATGTTGAGGAAGATGTACAATTATACACTGATATTACTCATGAATATTACAACTCTGTGCATAATAATTATGCGCTTATATCTGATGTATTGCAAACTTGTCCTGAAACACCTCTTGATCAAAATGATACAATTGCATGTAACTCTGCTTTTCACACCCCACTCCCACCTGTCCAAATGAAACTGCCCATTAAATCTGAATCTGTGCCTTTTAATGACGAATGTGTGTTTCCTATACTACCTGATATTTATGTAGACAACTTTGCCAAGATGAATAGAGATCTTAGATCATTTGCTAATCAAGTTAGCGAACTGAAAAATGAGAACTCTAGGTTGAAATCTGAATTGGAAATGAAAGTGTCAAATCATACTTATTTGAAGCTAAAACAAGATCTAGCTGACAAAGCAACTGAATTAAGAGAGCTAGAAAGTAGTGTGAAACCCCTACGGATAGAAAGGACAGATTTTAAACTCAGGAATGCAGTTCTCACAGAAAAAGTTAACAACGTTGAAAAAGAACTTAAGAAGCTTAATGATTCTAAGAAACTTTTCCTAGAGACTGTAGAACAGAAAACTAGAAAGCCTTTGAATGACCTGGCCGAGAAGACTTCTGAATGCTCTAAGTTAGTTACAGAAAACTTAAACTTAAAAACCCAACTAAGTTTATTTGAAGAGAAACTTTACAAAACTGACCAAGCAAAAGCAGTCTTAGATGGCCACATTTCTAAACAAGCTCTGTTCTTGAATCGACCCAAAAACTCCTACCAAAAACACCAGGGGTTAGGGTTTGAAAATCCTCAAATACAGTCCAAGATCTCCAAAGCCGAACCTTGTTTATATGATGGTAGATACATTAAGATAGGTTTGCCAGAGAGACTCACTTTTGCCAATGAAAGTGAGATTGAGGAGAGAATAGGCAATCGATCAACAAAAATGAAACGTGAGGTGTCGTTAATTTATGACAAATTAAATGCAACTTACATGAGAAAAAATTGTTCATATTATAACACCCCTCTCGATTTATTCAATGATTTTGAAAGTTTGAATGCTCAAAATAGTCCTAAAAAGCGTATAATCTATTTACCAACCTTGGTTTTAGAAAGATACATCATCAGTCTGGAGGACGAACTTGATCAAAATAAAATCAAATATTTTGACAACGAACTTAAATTTTAAATGATCATTAAGGCTTTACAACACCAAATCTGTGTCATTGAATCCCAAAACAACAAACTGGTCTCCAATGTTCATAAACTTGAAAATCAAATTGCAAATCAAGTTGTTAATTTTGTGAATTGATTTCAAAGAACACTGAATCACGGGACTCAAACCTAAGATCCGTGAATGACTCCATCAACTGTGAGTGTCTAGCACAAGAACTCAAAGACTTTAGTGATTCTCTTTTGACCAAGTTTGACATTGTTGAATGTAGATTAGAATCATCTAGGTCCAAATCTCTAGATCACTTCTTAGAATCTCAACCCAAGATTCCAGAAGTTAAGGTAGAACCACAACCCGAGAAAGAACCTATCTCTTTAGGAGCTCAGGATGTTGAGATTGACCTTACTCAATTTGTTGACAAGCTAGAATGGGAAAACATAGATCTTCAGGTTAAATGTGAGACCTACAAGAAAACTCTAGCAACAATTGAGAAGATGCATGTAGTTCCCAAAGTAGAACCCACTTATGATTTTAAAGCCTCTGTTGTAGTTTCTATTGATGACCTTTTCTTAGAAATTCGGGAGTTAAAAGCTCATGTGAATCTACTTAAAGAAGAGAATGAGACTTTGCATGACCAATGTGATTCACTGGAAAGTATGGACTTCGTGACCAAGACCATATATTCAAAACCTGGTTCTTACAAGATCTGTCCTGGTACTGAGACCATATTGACCTCCACTGACACTCCAAATCAAATGTGTCAGTTGGTTCCCGAGTTACAAAGTCTGAATTGTCCAATGCTTCAACGTCTACTCCCAAGGCTGTGAAAAGGCAGGTGACTTTTGCCAAGACCAATCCCAAACCCATAGTGTACCAATCCTCAATGTACTCGAAGACTGCTTTACGTAAAACACCAAAGACCTTGGAGGCTCCAAAACCAAAAGACAATGGTCCTCCTAAGTCTAAACAGACAACGAGGAAATCCCCCATGAAACCAAAAGTCCACATGGATACACCACCCAAAAGGTCTTCTAACCTCAAACCAAAAGAACGAGATTCTCCAAAGTCAACAATGACTCTGAGAAAAACATCCTCGAAATCAAACGAACCCAAAGTTACTCAACTCAAACCAAAGGAATCTAAAGTTGCCCTACCCATAGCATCCAAGTTCCCAAATAAAAAGATTTACTCCAGTTACCAGACCAAGATCAACCGTCCGTTTCTGAAAACAACTTATGGGAAAAATGGGGATATTACAGGGCTTCGTGATCAATATGGTTGGCTTCCACACAAACCTATGAAGTCGTCCGTAGGTCCGAGAAATACCCCACTTACCAAAACTGACCTTGTTTCTAAACACTCAAAGAATAATCTTGCTAAACAAGTGTCAAATAAGAAGTGGACACACAAACCATTTTCAACACCAAGATCCACTTCTTCTTCAAAACCATCTAAGTACTCTTCGGCTGAGCTACTTAAACTTAAGCCGAGATCCATTTCTTTGGCTATGTCAAAAGATTTTCAATCATCCTTGATTCCACAAAATCAACTTTCTAAGGATACACCATGTATCGGATCCAAGTGGAATTCAACGTCCATAAGTCAGATCGACAAGGCCTATAAATGGTATTCAAATTTAATTATGAAAAACGAATTTGACTGCAAAATGGCTCTTGGACACAACAGTTCAAGACCCGGACTTAACCCGCTGACACCTGACTGTACACTCAGGCATGACCCACACACAACCTCAGATAACTTGATGTGTTGTTTGAACCTTTCTTTCCTCCAACCTCGCCCAATCACACGGTTTCACTAAAACCAATTTCGCCCGAATCCATAACCTTTGGCACATCTACCGCAGTAGTTGTAGGCGAATCACCATCCGTTGAAAATGACTTATCTGAGTTTCTTCTCTTGGATGAACTTGACAACTGCATGTGACTAGGGGGAGCAATGCATGTTCCTAGGGGGAGTAATGCATATGTCTAGGAGGAGCAATGAGACCCGCAATGAAATGACGGTTATCAAAATCTGAAACGTCAAAATTTTTTTAGGGGAGAAGGGGGGAATGTGGGAACCATCTGTATGGGACTCGCACTGCAAATAAGGTTTTCACCAAAACCTTTCAATGGATGTCTCGAGCCTAAACTGTCTTTTTTTCTATCTCTTAAAAATATTTCAATGGAGAAACGTCAAATTTTTTTTAGGGGGAGAAGGGGGAATGATGGTTCCCATAGAGATCATGATGGTTCCTATAATAGATCTTTATGGGACCCACAAACCAAAGAAGTCGCTGGGAATGATGGTTCTCATAATAGATCTCTAAGGGACCCTCAAATCAAAGTAGGTTTCGTCCAAAACCTTATATGGTGTATGCATACATTTCAGTGTATGCCCCACGTCTCAAATGTCTTCCACTCTTTCTCTTAAAACCTCTCAGTGGAGAAACTTCAAAAAACAATTTAGGGGGAGAAGGAGGGAATGTGGGTTCCCATATAGATCATGATGGTTCCCATAATAGATCTGTATGGGAACCGCACTTCAAAGAAGGTTTTATCCAAATGGACCCACAACGAAGATTTTCACCAAAACCTGTATTTTCTGTGTTGCAAATTGTCAAAATATGTTTTAATTCCAAATAAATCATATTTTGAGGGGGAGAAAAAGACCAAGAAAATAAAGGTTTTATCAAAACATGACACGTCATATATTGAGGGGGAGGGTAAAAGGATTAAAACTAACATGAGTTCCATCCAAGATGGCTTCTACATACTTATGTGTAGAACCCACATCTCAAAGTGGTGTCAAACACACTTTAAAATGGTGTTAAACATCAAAACGGCTTTTGCACAAATAACAGTGTAAAACCCGTATTTTCACACATAACTCTCCCAAGAAACCAAAGCTAAAAACGTGCAACTATCAAGGGGGAAACCCGCATCTTAAAGTGGTGTCAAACACACTTCAAAGTGGTGTTAAACATCAAAATGGCTTTTGCACAAATAACAATGTAAAACCCGTATTTTCACACATAATTCTCCCAAGAAACCAAAGCTAAAAACGTGCAACTATCAAGGGGGAGTTTAAAGATTCAAATGTCAGTAATGACGGAGGATGTGTCCTGGTGACTGCCTCAAGATGATGTGTCTAGATGACAGCCTCAACCACAACAGTCACCAAATGACGGAGGATGTGTCCTAGTGACTGCCTCAAGAGGATGTGTCTAGATGACTGCCTCAAACAAAATAGTCATCAAATGACGGAGGATGTGTCCCAGTGACTGCCTCAGGAGGATGTGTCTAGATGACTGCCTCAAATGTGGAATGACCCAACAACTTGATGCAAATTAAGTGTTTTGAGTCTCGAACTGCTGAAGGGGTTTCGAAAAATCATGAATAGGAACCCTGTGTATCGGCCGAAAATCCTCTATCAACACCTTATTTTAGAAGGTGGGACCTCAAACAGGGTCCAGAGGTCAGACTTATCTTGATGAGGGAGATCTGTCTAGTTCAATGGAGAGGCAATATGACAATGCTGAGGCTTACCTTGGTAGATTTATCAGACCTCCGGAAGGATGATCACCTCAACAATCAGTTAGCATTTAAGCCTGACCACACACACTCCTTAGAGAGTTCAACAACTGAAAGAGATTTGTCACCTCATGACATATCAATGACTTCAGGACGCGATGTAACATCTTCCTACATTACATTGATTTCTACCGACACCAATGCGGTGTTAGGTACAGTTGGAAGACTTGGTATAACCAAGAGCGGCATAGTCGCACAAAAGTCCCATGATACTTTAATCATGGAGGTGGATAGCTTGCTAACGCCGACTGGAACTTCGGTGACCAGTCATCCTCAACATCCACCGAGGTTAAACTTGGACCTACCAATCCCGGTGAGGTCCCCAAATCCGGAAACAGTTTTGGTTTCAGAAAACTTGTCTAGTGTAACAACTAGCATGCCTGATTTAAACCTGTCTAGTATAACAACTAGCTTGATTTTTACAAAACCAAAAACGGTTTTCCGAAGATCCTGTTTTCCCCAAGGATCAAACTTTTTTCTTTACCACTTTGTCTCTTCTTAGCAGGTACACATTCACTCTCTAATGATAATCATACATGCTCTCTCCGCTATTTTGTGATGAACACGGGATGCCATATTCATGCTACACGAGCTGAACACGGTACACCATATTCATCATGCGGGGAGAATGAAACTCGAGTCAAAAACAAACCAATCATGATCATGAAAAAGACGACTCAACATTTGAGGGGGAGCAAAAGAGGCTTACACAAGATCAATTCAAGTTACTTTCAATTCACAAAGATGGTCTAAAGTCTAAGATCAAGACCTCATCATCCGAACCAAAGAGGAAGACAAAACAAATCAACCATAACACTCCCAGATCAGTTCATCCTATGTGCAAGTTCGTGTTCAAAGCTGATAGCATCAAAAGCTTCATAGCTTCAAACCGAAATCAACTCCCAGAAGAAGGATGCACAAGAAACTTCAAGAGAATGATCAAGGGAGGGTTACATCTGTTGAAAACCCTATACAAATAATGGTTGACAATCAAGAAGAAGACTGTTGACAAAGGGAAGACTGTTGACAATCAACACTATTTTGAAAACCCCATGCCAAGGGGGAGATTGTTGACAATGAATATTGTCTATTATTTGTGGCATGCGGTTTTAGTTTGTATTAATGTAATAGTAACTATGTAATAGTTAACTAGCTAGATTACCATGGTAATTATGTTTAATTACCACTCATGTAACTTGGAGGTTGCTAGTATATAAAGCAACCTCCCACCCATTTTATCATTAGTTGAAGGTGGGTTAAAGCCATAAATAGGCCATATACTTTCATTTTTGTCTCAATGTAGGCTATATACTCCGAAAAATACCAATGTAGGCTATATACTTTCATAAAGTGTACTAATATGAACGAACAAAACTTAATAACCGGATAAACAACTAAACGATGATGTGGCACCCTACGTGGAGAATGATGTTGGTGATACATCGAAACAAAACTGAAAGTATATAGCCTACATCAGAACAAAACTGAAAGTATATGACCTATTTGTAGCCATATAAAATGCAAAAAAAATGTTAAATAATTAACTTTACCGGTTCAGCAGGTAACTTGTTAAATTTGTGTACATCGATACAACTTTTAAGAGTATATAACCTACATTGGTATTTTTTGAGGTATATAAGCCTACATTGGGACAAAACTGAAAGTATATGACCTATTTATGGCTTTCACCCTTAGTTGAATTATTCTACAAGTATCACTTTTCACACATATTCTCTCAACCTTATCACCATATTACTTGTTCTTAACATCTAAACCCACTTACACTTACAAAATCGATCGACCTTAGCAAGAATTGGGGCTAACAGTTAGTACGTTAAGTTAGCCTTGTATTTGTAATATTTGGAAAAAGTTAAAGTGGATGATTATAGTCTTCATATTTGTATTTGCAATACTTTGATAATATTTTTATTGAAACTTAGCAGCCCAGTCAATTTAATCAAATTAGTGTGATTAAGGTGTGTTTGTTTTGGTTTTTAATCAACCTAACAAATACTATATAAAATTGTATTAATGGGACAAGTTTGATTATATTTTTTGGTTTTTTCAATATCAACAAACCATTACTTCTAATATTGTTTTGTTTTCTAATCAACCTGAAAAACACTTTATAAAATCCTACTTATGGTACAAATAAACGTAAAAAAACCCCGCGAATTCGCGGGTCTTAAGCTAGTATAAATATATAATAAATATATAAATATATACCTTTACAGTAGGTATAAAATAATAAATATATATAAATAATAAATATAAACAATAAGTTATATACTTTTTTCTTTTTTTCGTGTTTGCGAGTAGCCCGAGGTTCTTGCACTTTTTGCGATTCTTGCTATTGTGTTTGAGAAGTTGCTTGTTGGGTTTGAAAATTTTGTTGTGGTTTGTTTTGGAACAATTGTTGTGCTTGGCTTTTGAACAATTGTTGTGATTGGTTTTGGAACATTTGTTGATTTTGCATCATTTGTTGGTGTTGTAAAAATGTCCATTGTTGTTGTTGTTCATGAGTTAACGGCGCCACGATTTGTTGTGGTTGGTTGAACCCAAATAAATTTCTAGTGATGGATAACAATTGTTGTGGACTTGGTGTTTGAAGAGGTCGGTTTAACCCGGGACTATTAGGAGTCCTGAACGTCAAAAGATTTGATAACGGACGGGTACTTGAAAGTGGTGCATCGTGATCATCAACATTTGCGTTTTGTGAATTGTTTGGAGTGTTAGCCATTTTTTTATAAATAAAGATGAAATTGAGAGTGTTTGAAGTAAATTGTGTGTATTTTTGTTGACTAAAATGGGGATATATATAATAGTAAAAATAATTAATTTTTTTTTTATTTATTCCAACGGCTCCCCTCATCAATTTTTCAACGGATATATTTTTTGTGGCCAACCAAAACCATCCACGTGGACAAAACGTCCGTTGGAAGCTCCGTTGGAGTCTCACCAACGCCGGCAAAACGCCGGTTGCCAACGCCGGGGTACGGCCGCGAGTTGGCGTTTTCGACAATCCACGTCGGCACCAACGGCGTTGAATAGGGTGCGATACAACCGGTCTTATACTGAATTGTTGATTTGAAATATCATTTTCGTGAGATGAAAAATCAATTTTCAAATAAAAATCGAATTTAAAATCCATTTATTTATTATGATTAGTAAGGTTAAATTATGAATTTCGGGTTTTTCCGTGTTAACCGAACCGAATTTGAATTTGTATTCGATTTTTTGGTTCGGTTTTAAGTTCATTTTGCTCTGCTGCAGCGGCTAATGGCCAGGTATAGCAAAAGTAATACTCCGTAACAGAATCTAAATTTCAATATCAATTGCATTATTAATTAATTATTATTATTATTATTATTATTATTATTATTATTATTATATTATTATTATTATTATTATTATTATTATTATTATTATTATTATTATTATTATTATTATTATTATTATTATTATTATATTATTATTATATGATTATAAAGAAATTAAAGGGATTGGCTAAGAACCAAGAGTTACATTTTGGTAATATTCTTAACTTGTTCTTCCGAGGGAGGTGGTGGACATATAAGCAGCATCAATGAGATTGCCTAAAATATTCAGTTAATTAACGCTAGATTTCGAAAACACACTAACGAAAATAGAAAACTGATATGGGAAGGGGAAGGAATTTAACTTTTGTGTTCTGGTACTCAAATCCTCGAACCAAAGTGTATTTTATTCAAACAAAACCGTGACAAATAATGAAACAATAATAAACAGAAATAAAATAGTATGATATCTAAGCATATGGTACAAGTAGTAACTGCATGACATTCGTAAAATAAGAAGAAAAATCCAACAGAAGTTGCGAAAGCAGCGATCTCCAACCTCGTCAACGGCCGATAGGTATCGCCGGTTTCTTCAGTCTCTCCGGTGGTATGTCTTCTTTTTTCCTATTTTATAAATAATCGAAACATCTCTTATAGCTAGGCTCTGAAATATGTACTAATATTTTTATTTGCGTTGTTAGTGAAAAACATAGTGAGGTTTAACAGAATTCCGCCCATATGGCAAAATCAATTAGTTTGATGAGCTATCAGTTAGCCGTTATCATATAATCCTCATGATCTTAATTCAATATATATATATATATATATATATATATATATATATATATATATATATATGCTCCATTGTATGTATGCACACCAACTGTTTGTAGAAATGCTTAACTAAGTCAAATGGTCATACATTCATCTGAGAAATGTACCACAACTCAACTATATTATATATTACTCCGTATATCTTATATATGATAATTTTGTATTTTCATCTGCAATTGGATGGATTGTGTATATTATTGATGATAATATTCAAGTTTATATATATTGCTATCCTGATTACTCCCCTTCCTTGGTTTTTATGATTCAACTTGATTGCTTTTCGTGCTATGTAGCTATATGTATTGTTAAACAAATCAGAACACTTCTTAATATATGTACTCTCAATTGTCAAACACATCTAATTATTCATATATATGAATTTTTTTTCCATATATTAAATGTTTCTTATGCACAGAAGAACCTGCACAACATGCTCAGGCGCATTCCGTTTGATACCTCTATCACAAGCATCTCAGCTTTCCACCACCACCGACTCCTTCACTCCGCTGCCGCCGCCGCCGCCGCCACCGCCACCACTACCGCTACTACTGCCACCACCATCCCTAGCCTGATAACTTCAATCAACCAAGCACATCTCCTCCGTGTCGCTACCATTCTCTACCAACAACAAGACTCACCCGAATCAAGACTCCACACGTCTCTCTCCCGTTGCGATTTCAATCTCACACATGAATTCTTTCTTCAAATCTGCAACCAATTCCCTTATTCATGGAAACCCATTTATAAATTTCACAAATTTACACAAACCCTGATGTTTAATCACACACCCGTTACCTTAAACAAAATGCTTGATGTCATTGGCAAATCAAGAAACATTGACCTTTTATGGGAATTGACCCAATATATTGATCAACAACGTTTGGTTACCGATAAGACTTACAAGATTGTGATAAAAACATTGGCTTCCGCAAGGGAATTGAAGAAATGTGTTGAATTTTTTCATGTAATGAATGGGTTTGGTTATGGGTATAATTTGGGGACTTTGAATAAGGTTGTTGAGTGTTTATGTCAGTGTAAGCTTGTTGATGAAGCTAAATATGTTGTGTTGAAGATGAAAGAGTTTGTTAAACCGGACGGGTTTACTTACAAGTGTTTGATTAAGGGGTTTTGTGATGTGGGTAATTTGGTTGAAGCTTCAAAGATTTGGAATTTGATGGTTGATGAAGGTTTTGACGTGGAGATTGATGGTGTCGAGAAGATGATCGATAGTCTTTTTAAGGTGAATCGATTTGATGAAGCGATGAAGCTTTTTGAATCCATTAAACTTAATAGGGTTGAAGATTTAAGGGTTTCAACTTACCGGCTTGTAATAGGGTGGATGTGTAAAAGGGAAAAACTTGGTCAAGCGCGGATGATGTTTAATGAAATGTGTGAGAAAGGGATTGAACCGGATTATGTGATTTTAGGTTCGTTGATTTACGGGTTTTTGAGTAAAGCTAGGGTTCGTGAAGCGTATGAGATGGCGGAAAAGATTGAGAAGCCCGACATTAATGTTTATCACGGTTTGATCAAGGGGCTTTTAAGATTGAAAAGGGCGAAGGAAGCAACAAATGTATTTAGGGAGATGATAAGGAGAGGGTGTGAGCCTACAATGCACACATATGTAATGTTGTTGCAAGGACATTTAGGGAAGAGAGGGAGAAAAGGAGACGACCCGTTAATCAATTTCGACACTATTTTTGTAGGAGGTTTGGTCAAGGCCGGGAAGTCGTTAGAAGCAACCAAGTATGTTGAACGAGTGATGAATCGAGGTGCTGAGGTGCCTAGGTTTGACTATAATAGATTCTTGCACTACTATTCGAACGAAGAAGGTGTTGTTATGTTTGAGGTGATGTCGAAGAAATTGAGAGAGGTTGGTTTGTTTGATTTAGGAGAGATTTTTGAAAGATATGGTGAGAAAATGGCAACTAGAGAGAAAAGAAGGGATAGGTGAAGTATTATAACATGATGTAAATTTCAGCCTCTAATTTAACTTTTTTTTTTTTTTTTTTTTTTTTTTTTTTTTTTTTTTTTTAAAGATTCAAGATCAACATCATATAACATTTGTGTTCGGGTTAATTCTTTGTTGGGTATGCTAACAAAAGGAATATATGATATTGATTCTTGTAATCGACATCACATGAATTAGAAAAAGGCTGATAGAAGGCCTTGTTCCAATTACAAAATCTTTTGAAGTATACAAGCAAAGGGTTTTTTGTGAAAAAATGCTACAAATTATAAAATTAACTTCAAACTGATGATAGCTATTACTGATCGTTAGCTCAAAGATTGATCGATTCTACTGGGTAACTTAAATTGATCTTTATACTAAAAACATTTCTGAATATCTAATTATTATGATCTACGTAGTTTTTTTGGTTTGAGATCTCAATTGATTGGTTTGTTTTGGCGGTTAGTCCGTTTTTGCAAGGCTTCATCCCTAGTAATTTTTGTTGTGGTTGTGCCTTGTTTGTTATTCCTTCATGTCAATTGGTGTTAAGTTGCAGTGTCGTAATCCGATTTCATTGGAATGTCACAAGTTATCGCTGTGAACTTGCTCTCCTGATTAAGGTGAATCTCCCGGGCGAAGATGCAAAAAGAAGCGGGTGTTTGAATGTCCCAATGGTTTTGTGTCGTCTAATAGATTTGTATCACTATTGTTAGTGTTTAACTCAATCAATATTACAATCTTACAATTCAATCAGATCAATCGATATTACAATCTACAATTCAATCAGATCGTATGATTTCTTAACTTAATCAATCTTTAGATACCGTAATTTATTTTTTGTTGTTCACCATATGCGACCATTTGTTGAGCGATCATTAGTTGAGGTCACCTTGAAAAATTGGGTAACGATAAATCTAATTTATTTTATTATAAATCCACTACATTTATGCATCAATAAGTTGTACAATACAATTTGTTAATAAATAAATCAAAACTTGATATGTGAATATAACGTACTAAAAAATTACGAGATGATCTAACACAGTCATAATTAATCCATACACTCATTTTACACTAAAATACCTACTTTACCTTTTATTACTGTATTTGAATTTGAATTTTATGGAGTAACATTTAAGCTTTGACGAACGACGATTCATAGTCATAATTCACCACGCATTCGTCATTTTGAAGACGAGTATAGCGATGAAGAAAAGAACGCTCAAACATCGTTAGGAGTTGTAAGAACAATTTATACTATTTATAATTCAATGAAGAAATGAACGTTCAAGCTTTGTTAATGGAGGGTTTAAGGCAAATCATATGGGAGCAATTGCAATGGTAGCACAGCCTATTACCGACCTATCATTTCGTTCTCTCTAATTTGATATTTGAAATTTTGTTTGATCAGAAATAATTGTTGGATTATTAATCTTTTGACCTGTACATATGTGCTTGCGAATTATGTAGACTAAACAGTGTCTTAGAATAATTTGATTTACGGAAAAGAAATCACTACTTACTAAGCTCTAGGTGCATTCATTGGAGTTTGCGATAAGAATCGTTTAAGGAGACGATGATTTAGAGTGCATTTGATAAAACTGAATGATTTAGCGATGAATGGTTCAGAATTTGAATGATTCAGAGCCTGTGAATAAAGTTCATTCCGAATGAAAATAAGCTGTTTGATAATTATTTTAAATGAACGATATGAATTAAATAAAATTACTTTATTAACGTGTTACATCAATAAAAATGAACTATACTTGTTGATTAAACGTTCTGAATATGATTTGATAAAGATATTACAGAAAAATTAGGTGTTTAATGATTAAGTAAAGTGTTTCAACTCTGAATGGTTCAACACTGAATTATGAATCATTCAGCACCATATGTCATTCAGAGAGCAGAAATAAACATGTTGAATACTGAATGATTCGACATTCAACGCTGAATCATTTCATTAAAAGACAAAAAATACACCCTTATTCCGACGGTAATTTGGTTTTGTATTGCAAGATATGTGTTAAAAGGGTTAAATAGGTAGTTTAATACTCCTTCCGTCCCATATTTATTGTCACCAGACAAAAAACACACAGTTTTAGGAAATCCCACTAATTTTATTTCTCCACCAATGAAATATCTTCCCTCTCCAGATCCACTAAAAAATATCTTCTTTCCTTTCTATTTATGTAGACAATTAATTTGGGACATCCCAAAATGGAATAGTGGACAATAATATAGGGACGGAGTAACTATAAAAAGTGTGTAAGGTACTCCTAAAAAAATTACGGTAAGCCCATGGATCATGCCCCAAACGACAACATTCTCTTGGAAACAACAAAAACGCCTTTTCAATTACGACTTTTTAACGACCTTTTTAATGTTAATTAAAGTAATTAAAGTAATTATAAATTATAAATTACTTACCATTTTAACCCCCTGAGTTTTTAGTTCAGTCCATTTCTAGTTCTAATTCCTTCATCGGAAAATACAACACCACCTCACCTACTTCCGGCCGGTGACGGAGAAAATAATCACACCTCAAGATCACACAAAACCGATTCACACAGTTTATTTACTCAATCACTCTATTCCGTCACCTTTATTCGTCGTTGTTAGATCAATCGAATCAAGGTACGTGTTATTATAGATCCAGGTTTATATTTATAACAAATTGTATCTCATGGTGTTATTATGAATTTTTAAATAACAGCGTGTATGACACGCACTTCAAATCACAATGTAAATCACACGCACACGATGTCACACAGTTAACTGTTTTATACTCCTTACTCTCGATTTACGATGCCTAAGGAAACGATTCAGCTGTTGCTTCATAAGTTGAATATGAACGACAAACCCTAGCTCGTAATGTTGTTATAATCGTTGAATCAGAATGTTAATCGCACACATACTCGATTTCAGACATTTATTATTATTATTATTTAAATTTTTTATTTTAGCAATTTGAAATGCTGTTAGTGATAAACTGATAATTTCAGCTGTTGCTTCACTGTTAAGTTACAGACAAAACTTGTTAGGTTAAATGTTACTGCGTAAATCACACGCACCTGTTGGTGATCGCATTTTAATGAAACCCTTGGCAGTCATTAATTTAGAGGCTATAATAACTATAACTAGTAACTAGAAGTATTAACTGCATTTGAACTCGTGAATGGAATCAGCATTTGTGATGGAGCCTGTTGGTGATCCCAGTTTAATGAAATATGAAATTCGCTGTATGTTAAAACTGTTACATTGGTGTATGTTGTATGTGATATTGTTTTGAGTGGGCTTTAGAACAGGGAGGTGGTTGCTTCCTATACATCAAAACAATATTTATGATAGAAGAACTTTGAAGAAATTGGAACCGTTCAAATCAGTTAGTACCAGCTAAAAATCCATCAAGTTTATAAACAGAGTTTTTTTTGTAAATTTGAGTGATGAAATTAACAATTTAAGCAAGCTAGGTAGGGCGTCTTTGACATTTACCTTTTAATGAATACTAAAGAAACATGTTATATTGATCAAAACATGTTAATCATTTTCTAATTTTGTGTTTCATTGCAGGATGCAAGTTTGAGAGATGATTCCCTCACTGTAAACTGAAAAGATGAAAACTCTTAAGGCCAAATTTAGATTAGCAGCAATTGTTATTCTATCTATTGGAATTGGTTTAATTGCTGTATATGATTTGTTGAAGCCGGTTTCAAATGGTTGTAACATGACATACATGTACCCAACCTATATTCCAATACCTGCAACAGAAAGTTTGGCTTCTTCAAAGTACGGACTGTATCTATATCATGAAGGGTGGAAAAAAATTGATTTTAATGAGCATCTTAAACAACTGAGCGGGGTTCCTGTTCTTTTCATCCCTGGAAATGGAGGTAGCTACAAGCAGGTGCATTTATGTTCTCTTTCCTGTGTAATTTAGCAATGTTTTTTTTATTCACCCACTGCCAATTGTAATGATTTGAAGTCTGGAGTTTAATAATTGCTCTTTATATTTTTACGCCATATCCACACGCGATATTATTTGAGCTGTTCTTACGTACACCTTTTCATACTTGAATGTAATCACACTTCAGTCTCACATAATGCTAATTTTGTGCTTTTGATTGTGGCAACAGAACATTCCCTTTCTAGTATAACCCCTTCTATTATACATGTGGATCAATAGGTAAATCTAGTTTGTTGCTTTTCATGTGTGGTGTTTGACGTCATTGATTCTCAGCCAAAGTGGTTGCCTGCTGCATGGGCCTAAAATTTGAATTGCAAGATAGAAGTATGATATTCTTGGTTATAGTGTGTCTTTGGCTGAAGCTTTGAGATTAATTAGAAATTTTAGTTCCACAAGTCGAATACAAATATAATTGAGAGAAATAACACAAATATTTTATACTGAATCATTGCGCCAGTTGAAGAGGGTTGCATAAGAGTTCATGTTCAACTCTACCATATTCATTGGATTTTATGTATAATATATGAATATCAATATATATGTTTAAATATTGCATCAATATGTGCAGAATGCCACTTATCTCCAAGATATCTGATATGCTAATATTCCAGAACTAATTTACAGGTCAGGTCCTTAGCAGCAGAATCTGATAGGGCTTTTCAAGGTGGCCCACCTGAGCCTTTGTTGTACCAAGAAGCCTCTGTAATGTTTGAGGATGGAGTGGATATGGATGAAACAGATATTCCTTTACTCAACAAATATACTCGCAGGCTTGACTGGTTTGCGGTGGATCTTGAAGGCGAACATTCTGCTATGGATGGTCAAATACTCGAAGAACACACCGAATATGTAGTCTATGCCATTCACAGGGTATCAACTTTATTATATCTTTGCATAAAGCACCTATAATACCACTTAAAGACTGAATGTAGATGCCAGAATTAACAGATTGAGTTATATGCAATATCTGTTTCGAAAATAAGTTTGAAGTATCTACATCTGCTTGTAGATACTGGATCAATATAACATATCTCGAGATGCTCGAGCAAAAGAAGGTGCTGATGAATCTAGTAATCTGCCTAATAGTGTCATATTGGTTGGCCATTCTATGGGTGGTTTTGTTGCTAGAGCTGCAGTTGTGCACCCGAATTTGAGAAAATCAGCTGTTGAAACTGTTGTTACACTATCAACTCCGCATCAGTAAGTTCTTTTGGACTAACTATCTAAACTATAGTGCGTCTCAAACCTTACCCCATGTTTGTACTTTAAATTTTTTTTTTTTTTTTTTTTTTTTTTTTTTACTTTTTGTCCAGGTATCCTCCTCTGGCACTGCAACCATCATTGGGTCACTACTATGAATACATAAATCATGAATGGAGAAAAGGGTACGAGGTCCAAAATGCCAGAACCAGTCCTCAACTATCTCGAGTGATTGTTATCTCCATTTCCGGGGGTGGTAATGATTATCAGGTGATTATATGATTTGACAGACTCCTTTGCTATTCGTTGGTATTAGTTCCAAGCTTCATTATATACATAAGATGGTCTCTTGTATTGTACCTTGAATGACTATGAGATGAATAATGGTGTAGTCCGCATGAAATCATGATGAACAGGCTTTAATTTAATCAAATAGCAAACATGAACTTTTCATAGTTATAATAATTACCTATACTACAGAGTATTGCGCATAAAAGTATAAAACTTCTATCACAAAAAACATTTCGCTTTTAAATTGGCTTGATTGGATGCGGATGTTTCTTTCCTGATACTCGCAAGAATAATATTTTTTTATCCTTATGTGGATGTTCCTTTGTTGTGCAAACAGGTGGACCAATAATATCAAAAAGATTTTTGCTTTATGGAACTGTAATACATTAATTGGGTCACCTGCCTAACAAAGTGATTGTTTATCAAAGTTAGTCTTATGTATGTAAGCCTTCCATGTCCGTAGTTTTAGTCTGTGGCATGATAATGGAACGACTAGGTCATAATGAGTTCGCTAATTAGTTAGACCTTTCATGTTTTAATTCTTTTTTTCTTATCAGTATTTTCATTCTATACTTATATGCTATCATTGGTCCTTTTAATTCTTTTGTTCTTGGTGTACCATACATGCAACATCATTGACGCCAAAACATGTTTATAATTTAGATAAGGTCAAAGCTGGAATCAGTTGATGGTATCGTCCCATCTACCCATGGTTTTATGATCAGTAGCATGGGGGTGAAGAATGTATGGCTAACAATGGAGCACCAAGTTATCTTATGGTGTAATCAACTGGTTGTGCAAGTGAGTCATGCTTCTCTTTCAATGTAACCTTTCAAGTTAATTTTATGTCGTAAATGGTTCTGATTTGTTAACTGAGTTTCAGGTGTCACATACTCTTCTCACTTTAGTAGACCCTGAAACTGGTCATCCAGTTTCTAGTGCAAGGAAAAGACTATCAATACTTACAAAAATGCTTCACGGTGGAATGCCAGGAAATCATCATCCATCAGCACATCTTCCTTCACACGAGAGAAAATTTTCCGGTACGGTGATTTAATATTCTATGTTTCAATGGTGCAGAAATCGGAATTACTCGGCGAGTACTCATTTTTTGCAGCTCAGGGAGTACTTGGCAAGTAGTTGGTCAAACTCGGTCTAACTTGGTCAAACTCGGTCAAAACTCGGGATTACTTGGAAAATTGGCCAAAACTCGGAAAATCAGTTAAAATTGGTCAAAACTCGGCCAAATTGGTCAAAGTCAAACTTAGTAAACATTCGAGTACTCCCCGAATTGCCGAGTACTCCCTAAAAATTACCGGCCGAGTATTCCCAGCGTAGCGAATTTTGCAATCTTGCTATTTGTTCAATTTCTTTTTCTTTTTTTTTATTTAATAAAGAAGTTAGAAGCACTAGCCACTAGTTATTGATGAGCTCATAAGTTGGATATTAGGTGAAAGTTCTGTTTATGTGGACTCTAAAATTTGAAGTGTGGCATGTATATGGGACTCTAAATTTGGTGATCATCTCATTGTGTGCAAGAGTTTTACAATAGCTGTGAATTTGCTTATCTTCACTTTGGCTAGCTGAGCTGAAAAATTTATTAGCTTTAGTACGCTGCCTGAGCTGAAGTTAATTCAATCTACTTGAAAAATGTTGTCGACACGAACTTGAAATATTTTTTGACTCCATATATTTGATGAGCCCATTCCATTATGGGCAATAGTTCTTAGAGAAATTGATATGCAACAGTATAGTTTGTTGGTAGTTTACAATTTGTTTGTATGCATGTCTAGTTGCTGGTTTGCTTTAGTTGCTTATGCTGCAAGCTGCCCTACTAATTTTCATTAATATACCGGGGAATGCAATATCTGATTATTAGCCTAAGCGTTTTATTCCCAATGTGAGTTTGGATTTCTAAAACATAGTGGAATTTCATATATTTATATAGACTGTATTATTGTTATTATCGTCCAGTATGCCGATTATTAATGCCAAGTGTTCCTTAAGTATTATCTTCTCAGGAAATTGTATTAGTTTGGAAGGGTATTTTTGGGTGCCTAACAGGACTGAACATTCATGTTTTAGTATATATGTAAATTTGTTTATAGAAAAACATGAACAAATAAATGTGAACTTTAGTCAAGAACACGTTACACATTAAGATTAATGATTACTAGGAGCTGTAGTTAAGTTTGTAAGGTTTTTATTTTGTAAAAAAAAAGGTGAAAATATGTAATGCTGCTTACATTTCCATAAGAGGCTAATGCAGAATACAACTAAAAAACAGAAGGCTTATTTAATCATGGAAGGAGTACTTTTGTGTGTGTTCAGTTGATGTAGTACGAGTACCTGCACATTATTAACATTATACAAGTCTGAAAAAATCGTCTTTTTGATCGTGAAGGGTCTCAAACAGAGAAAATTACTGCATGTCCTGGTAAACTTCACTGGAGTGACGAGGGACTCGAAAAAGATCTTTACATCAAGACGCGAACAGTAACAATTCTAGCAATGGATGGCAGAAGACGTTGGCTGGACATAAAAGAACTGGTTAGTCATCATCTTTAATTGTGTTTCACTATACCATACATCGCGTCATTATAATTTGATTTGAAGTCCCTTAAAGGCTCAGGTATTCAAGTGTTATTCTAATAATGGTTGCTCTTTAGTTGGCACAACAAACCAACCCATAATTAGTCTCCAAGCTAAAAACATCTACTCCTATTTATTTTCAGTTACGAGTTCTGAAAGAAAGAACTTGTAAACAACTTAAGGGGAAACTGTTACCTGTACATGCCTTCTTCACACATAGGTTGTAAGATAAATAATAGGCTCTGTTTCTGTGTTTCAAGATAGGTTAAGAAAGCTTCATGCGCATTATTGAATATTAACCACATGATCGAAACATAGTAGTAACATCCCTGAAGCTATAATCTTTAGCAGTCACAAAATAACATTTCGTCTTGGTGCTGATCCCAGTTCCGATTGATTAATTACCAGGCCAGATCTTCACTCAAACTAAATAGAAAGAAATGGAATATTGAAATAATTCACGAATACGGGGATTGATGCTTTGCTTATTCCATTATTGTTCGCAAATTTTTTGTAATATTTCATTAGGATAGAGGTATTTATTTTATATACTGAGCTGCACTATGTAGTTAAAAGTGACATTTTCTGTTAACATTTGATGGCGGCAAAACATCTTATAGTTACGTCAAATGTTTCATTAATGGCATTCTGGCTTCTTAGCATAAAGCGGAGGTCCAGGGTTTGAATCCGGGCCTCATGTCCCTTGTTTGAAACTTACATAAATAAATTGCATCCTCTGCAATGGCAGTTGGACCGGTTGGTGGGCCACAGATGGTGGGGGTACCTTTTTGGTCATCTTATTTATCTCATATAAGAGTATGGAAATTTTCAATTTGTCAGGGGTCTAATGGAAGAAACAACTTTGTTCTGGTGACAAATCTTCTTCCCTGTTATGGGGTCCGACTTCATCTTTGGCCTGAAAAAGGAACCTCCGTTTCAGAGTTGCCTCGTAGCATAAGGGTTGTAGAAGTGACATCAAAGATTATTCAGATTCCTTCCGGACCTTCACCAAGGCAGGTACTAAAACCATACCTGATATCTTCAATTTTTTAAAATTTTCATTTTTGTTCCATTCACATATACATAAAACAGTCAAATCTGAGTTATGCAATTGTTATGTGTTTTGATAAAAAATCTCATATTTCACATTGCCCATGGTGGAGTTATCATCTGTGATGAACTGTTAATTGATTATAATGTATTGCAATGTTTGCAGATAGAACCAGGAAGTCAGACAGAACAACCTTCGCCATCAGCTGTATTTTGGTTATCCCCTAAGGATATGCATGGTTTTAGATTCCTCACAATCTCGGTTGCACCTAGCCCGGTATTGTATCTTCTTGATCCAAGTTTATCATGTATGCTATCATAATGACATGATTAGCTATCATAATGACATGATTAGCTATCATAATGACATGTAGCTCCCTTATGTGAAGTTTGTTGAAGCCTGATTAGCTATCATAATGACATGACTCATGTTACTGAACAGTATAAAATCCATATTATTGCACTGGTCACCAATCGTTTTCAGCATTTCAGATGTTCTTCGTTTCTGTAAAGCACAATAAAGAAAATGGCTTAAGTTAATAAGTATCATTACTACTTGGTCTTGGATCATTCTTAAGTTAATAAATAGTGATCTGATAATTTATGCTCAAGAGCATTGTTGAATTTTTCATCTCATTCACTGAATTACAATGAGTTTGGTTGCTGTATTTGTTTATGAAGATCTCAATACACCGATAGTTTATATTAATTAACATTTGAAGTATACATGTGTTTTTTATGAAGTGAACAACTGGTGATTAATGTATATACCCAGACTATTTCAGGGAGACCTCCACCTGCAGCTTCCATGGCAGTTGGGCAATTTTTCAATCCAGAGGAAGGGCATAAAGAGTTTTCTTCTCACTCGTTGCTTCTTTCAATGTATTATCTGAAGGTTGATACTTTATTATTGGAATATATTATATATATACACTGCTTAAATATAGTAGAGATTTAAGTTTCACGTGTGTTACTGTCGGTGGCCACTTTTTTATGACTCATTTGAAGTGACATACTGAATATAAAATGTTGCAGGACATGTTCATTAAGGAGGATCATCCAATTGCAATGAATATTACATTCGGTATCAGCTTAGGGCTTCTGCCTTCTACAGTATCTATAGAAACTACTGGTTGCGGGATCAAAAAGTCGGGACTTCCCATTGAAGAGGCCGGCGAAATCGATAATGGCAGTAAGCATCTTTCCTTTGCTTCATCTATTGAACTTAAAAATAATTTAGTGTACTTGAATAGACTTAAATTTTGATATTATCTCATATCTTATCCCCTTTGCTGTACATACAGTTAGATATTCATTTACACCATGAGTTGGTTAGATTTCATGGGTTATTTGTTGCAATGGACCCAGTTAACACAAATTTCATGCTAATGGTTTCTGTTTGTTAACATTGTAGAACTTTGCAAGCTCCGATGCTTTCCACCTGTTGCCCTTGCATGGGACCCTACATCTGGTCTTCATGTATTTCCTAATTTGTATTCTCGTACAATTGAGGTGGATTCGTCACCTGCACTTTGGAGCTCAATTCACGGATCTGAGCATACTAACGTGCTGTTACTGGTACAGTTTTGTTTTGTTTTTTGATAATCTGTTACTCGTATAGTTAACATGTATACAGTGTCAATCTTTATTCATCAGTTCATTGAATCCAAAAGCCTCTCAAGTTATAATTTCTATGCAATGTGTATGCAGGTAGATCCACATTGTTCCTATAAAACTACTGCTGCTGTTTCTCTAACTGCTGCTGGCAGGAGATTTTTGCTTTTATACCACTCCCAAGTAATTTAGCAACTCGTTTAAATGTTATTTGTATCTGTATATGTATACACTCGGTCAACTCAGTCAAACTCGGACAAAACTCGGCCAAAATTCCAGATTACTCGGAAATCGGCCAAAACTAGGAAAATCAGTCAAAATTGGTCAAAACTCGGCCAATATCGGTTAAAGTCAAACTTAGTCAAACATCCGAGTACTCCCTGAGTTGCCGAGTACTCTCTAAAAAGTCCCGAACGAGTATTCCCCGAGTAGCAATTTTTGCAACCTTGTTTGTATATTAGACTTCTCGTCTGCTAACAAATATTATGGTCAAATGTATCAAGTTACAGACACTTGATTCCTATACTTCTGGGAACATAAAGTGATAGTGCACTATATGCTTACTTCTCATCTGCCAACAAATATTGTCTGAATGTTTAGCTTATATTTATTGTTATTAATTGCTAATATCACGTTCAACTATATGTTCACGAATTACATTTTGATTTTTGCACGTAATTCTTGATTAGCTTATTTTCAAATTGGACATCTGTGATGCAGATTATTGGGTTCTGCTTTGCTCTAGTATTTTTTGGTCTAATGAGGCAAGCAAATGCATGGGAGCTTGATCTGCCTGTACCTTCATTGTTGTCTGCTGTTGAATCAAATCTTAGAATGCCATTGCCATTCTCTCTCCTTGCTATTTCACCCTTTCTGATTGCTTTGTTTTATTCGTGTTTAAGTCCAAAGCCTTTTCCTGCAGTCGCCAGCTTTTTTATTGTCTCAATGATTTGCTATCTAATAGCAAATGGGATCGTAATCATTTTAATTCTAACCACCCAAATACTCCTGCATTTGGTTGCCAGAGTACATGTTTTCTTCAAAACACAGTGAGTCTCTCTCTCTCTCACACTCACACACGCGCGCGCGCGCACACACACACATATTATATAATCATCGTGATCTTTGCAGGTGGAGATGGTGGATACTTGATCTCTCGAATACTTTTTTCGCATTTAAGGTAATTATTACGGAGTAGTATTTAGTTTCTGGATTTGAATATTGCTTTTAGTTTCTTTGCATGTACTGGAGCCACCTTTTTCCCTAAGGACTTCTTTTTTCTGTTATTTGTCCGACATCTCTAATCCAAAAATAGTTCTTGTCATTTGATGCCAGATCATGAGGGTGTTAAATGCGAATCCGTCATTGAGTATGTCACTACTTGCTATTGCTTTGATCTGCTTTATCCATCCAGCTTTAGGTCTCCTAGTTCTGCTCATCTCTCATGCTCTGTGCTGTCACCAAGCGTTGTGCAGGTACCCTACTATAATTAATAACGGATTACAAACACATTTTTATCCGTTACCCAACCTGTTTGACCCGCCCATCTTGACATCTCGTCTCTAGTACTATCTATTTTACAAAGTTGAGTTACTATATACATCATTCAGTTTTTATCTGCTCGCTGAACTTATATACATTCTACCCTTTCTGTGCAGCTATTTTACTGCATCTAGCAAGGCTCGTACAGAAGATATTTACGGGTTTGGAAATGGCAAGAAATCATCAAACCTCACCAATGAAGAATCTGAGGAGGGTTTAGGTGTAGATGACAACAGTTCCGGTACCCCTGACTCTTCTAGAAGCTTCGGCGACACACAACTAGAGATATTCCACCACCGCCATGGCTTGCTAATCCTTCATCTTCTTTCTCTCCTCATGTTTATTCCTTCATTCATCGCTTGGTTGGAGGTACCATTGATACTTGACTCATCCTTTTTATTTGCTCTAATTTCTATTGACCAGTTTCAGTTACATGCACTTATCAAATCATCTTTTTGCTTGCAGAGATTAACCACGGGCCACAATTTCCCACGGTTCTTGGATTCCGTGCTCTGCACGGCCATTGTCCTCCACGGTATATGTGACTCAAAACCCGAGTTTAACGTCTTCTTTCAGATACCCGGAATGAGAGGGTATGAAATAAGACAAGGGTTCTTGTACCTTCTTGCGGGATATTGTTGTTATCTTTCGGGTTTAGACTTGGCTCCTTACAAAGTTTTCTACGCAATGGCTGCCTTAGGGTTCATCTCGTTTGTTTTTAGAATCATAGAAAGAAGAAATCGAAGAGGTGGAGAGGTGTATTATAGTACTAGAAAGCATTCTCATCGACATTGAAAAATTGTTCTTTTTAGTGGTGTTATTGATGATGATTTTGTAGTTGATAATACAGTGTATGTCTAAATGTCATTATGTCATTAAGTGTAGTGAGTTGTACTGTGAACTTTAATTACTACGATCCCAGAATTTTGACAAATCTGATAACTGTTGGGCTCTTTTCTTTTAGAGGAATTGAACCATTGTGCATGTTTCGATTGATGTCGATTTTTGTTTGTAAAGGATGATTTGCTGCTTTCGTTAGATAGAAGATTTGAACTCTCAAATCGTTAAGCATTAGTTCAAAATTTTGTTAAGAAGTTCTCTTATTTATGGGTGGACTACTGGACTTGTTTTATTAGTAGATTGTCCTCTTGGACCTTTATTAATCTGCATTTTGCTATAGATTCACCATATCCTGACATTTGAGCAACAGTTTACAAAATGAATGACTGAAAGTACATACAAGCTATATCTATCATTCTAACTGATCATCAGCTGATTTTTTTTCCTGGGATTATGGTGGCTGCAACTGTTCTCTTTCATGATCAAAGAAGATATCCGAGTGTCGGTGAGACAAAAAATGGAACATTCTCATCATGAACACGTGACTCTCAGGGTTTAGCTTCATCAGTGGTCAAAACATTCCTAGCTACACATGAATTGTTAAATTTTTATGCAAAAATATCTTTAACAAATAGACTCCTAAATGATTTAAAAACTGATTTACCTTGGAAAAAAAAAATGCAAGAGCCGTATACATTCGAAGTATAAAACACAATTTTTCGCATACCAAGCTTGAATTGTGATCCGGTATTGAACCCGTCACCGAGAAACAAGGAGGTTGGCACGTGCTTAGGAATAAGTCAGTTAAGAATTATTCCAAGATATTCTCAACAAAAACTAACGTGGAAAATGGCAGTCAACCAATGCCCATGAATTTTGTAAGTGGGAATCATGGAGAGATCAATCTTCTACATATATAAATATATAAATATTCGAATCCCACTCTTTAAAAATACCCGTGGTAGGCTTACTTACCATAAGCCGGGTTGCCCCTGGGAAGGTTTTACCGACCTATTCAGGACCCAGATCCGACCCGCCTGCCCCTCGGGATGGTTTAAGGTTCGGATCCCTGTAATATGGTTCGGGTTTCCTGCCCGAACGCGTGTGTATCTGCAAATGATGACTAGGCTTCGGTCCGGACTGATGCAAGCTTGCCGTTCAAAAAAAAAAAAAAAAATAAATAAATATTGTAGGTAGATGAAAGAAGGGGAGGGCCTTCAATTTACATTCTTCTTGTAATATTGGAGAGAAAAAAACAAAGTCTCCATTGTACGTTTCATGTAATTTGGAGAGATAATAATATCATAGAATATTTACCCCACTTGTTATTTCGTCTATTTCTTCTATGTTTAGCAAACAAAGTATTCTTCTTTTACGTACAAACCAAGAATAAATAATATCCTTACGATTGGCGTTGTGTTCTTTCGAATCGTAACGGATCAAGTGGCTACAACTAGAGGCAACCTGGCTCTGATACCACTTGACCCGTTACGATTCGAAAGAACACAACGCCAGTCGTAAGGATATTATTTATTCTTGGTTTACGTAAGAGAAGAATACTTTGTTTGCGAAACAAGTAGATAGAAGAAATAGACGAAATAACAAGTGGGGTAAATATTCGGTGATATTATTTATTCTCTCCAAGTTACATGAAACGTAAAATAGAGGCTTTGTTTTTTTTCTCTTCAATATTACAAGAAGAATGTAAATTGAAGGCTCAAATAGTTTCAACTTGTCAACGTTAACTACGGAGTAAAGCTTCATGCAGGCTGGCAGCTCAAGTTGATATGCGTTTTCTCCAATGCGTTTGAGAATCCGAAAAGGACCATAGCGAATTGGCTTAAGCTTTTTGCCTTCTCCCTTCAAGCGATCCTTGCCCAAATGTAGCCAAACCAGATCATCCACTTGAAAGTTACCTTCAACTCGATGTATTCTTCTATCTACTTGTTTCGCAAACAAAGTATTCTAAGAATAAATAATATCATTACGATTGGCGTTGTATTCTTTCGAATCGTAACGGATCAAATTGGCAGCCCAAACGTGATATCGGAACCTATTCATCCGATCATTTTCTTGGTTGAACTATTACAGTCTTACCGCGCCTCCAGTGAAAACTTCCATGACAAATAGGCGCATCGCGTGTGGTAAAACCCTCTGGGGTGATGTTTGAACGCAAGACGTCCGCGATTTCGAACCCCTGACCTCTCATATGGAAAGTCAGGTCACCGTCACTACGCCAAGTCTTTGTTCATACCAAGCTTGATTATTTAGATTAATAACTGAGATAAATCTACGTGGGCATCCCTATACCTTTTTTGACTCGGACGACACCATGTAACTTTTGCAACTATGGTGATGCCACTTCAAAAAATAGTACAGGGACACGACAAATTGAGGTAAGACCATTTCTAATGGTGACTGTGACATCGCGGGCAGTTAGTGCACTTTCTGGCCAAAAAGTGCAATCTGACTATGATGTTGCAATGTCAGTTTTTGACATTTTTTAACCGTTGTTTCAGTTTTTTTGTCAAATATTGGGTAGGGTGATGTGGTAAAATTTAATTGGAAAATTGGTTGGGAAAATAAATCATGTATAGAAAATATATATTTATTAAATCAGAAAAATCATTGATTGGTTGAAAAAAAGTGTTGATCTTTTTGCACCAGAGGTCCAACTGATGAAACTGACTGACGCTCCGTTAGGCCCCCCATCAGTTTTCGTCAGTTTTGTCCATGTAATCTGACGGATGAAACTAACACATGGTTAAATGTGGTCTAACCACAGGAACAACTCACGTAATTTTTTCGTTACTTAGTATGACAAATATTTTTAGCCAAACCACTCTAAAGTTAGAAATAAATGATGTAACTGAAGTGCATGTTTCTTCTCATATCATCAACGAACTTGTATTTGATAAATAAAGTTGTTATTATCCAAGAACAATTACTACAAAACAAAATTTGATATGAAATCATTTTTTACAGATTATAACTCTTGATTCCTATGAAATATGACCTAAAAATATGCACCACAAGGTCCACAACATCATATAACAATACCAATCGACTAATGATATAGAATAGCCCGTTACCTTCCTTTCGGCCCAACAATGCCCAATTAGTGTTGGAGTGAATCATATATATAGTTGTGTTGTTATATGGGGTATCTCTCAATTTCAATATTAAGTTGAGTATTTTGACCTTGAGGCTTGGGCAGAAAGATTGTAGCGTGCATCTACTCTTATTTGACAGCGATACGATACCAGATTCTTGTGATTATCCTTTGAATTATCATTGTTCTATTTTCTTTATTAATATAAATATTCAGTATATTTCATATTCATCAATTTGTTCATCTTATCATCTGTTTATTATTTCATCATATGTTTGTTATTACCGGTCCATCTGCTGCTCTAATTCGAATTATCATTGATAAGAATCAAATAAGCAACAAGTGGACCAATTATAATAAATAGATGATGAATAAACAAATGATGAGATAAACAAATACATGAATATAAAATAAATGAATGCTTAAATTTGTAAAGGAAATAGAACAACGATAATTCAGAGGATAACCACAACAATATGGTATCTCTGCCTAATCGGAGAATATGCACACTACAATCTTCATGCCGAAGCCACAAGGCCTAAATACTCAACTTAATACTGAAATTAGAGATACCCGATACAAGCACACTCAACTACTATATATATTATTTACTCTCCACTATAACCCTACACTAATTGGACATCGGTTGGGCATTGTTGGGCTGGAAGGAAGGTTACGCGCTATTCTTTACCAACTAATCCCAAGCACTAGGTGCACCAGCACTGCCACCACCGTAGCCATCATATCTACCACTATATCTCTGAAAAATGCCAAGTTGACTGCTAGACTGGAGCTTCGTAACATGTTGACGAAGACTTCCGAACTCCACCGCCACCAGAGCTGCTATATCCACCGCCAACTCCAAAGGAGTTATCCTTTCTAAATTCATGACCAACAAACCGTCCGCCTGACTGTTTGTTCTTATCTCCACTAAAAGATACTCGACTTGCATAGCGAGAAAGCCATGGAGGTACTTCTTGATTAGCGTCTTGCATCAATTCAGCTAGTGATTTAGCTAGCGAAACATTGTTCTCATTAAAGAAAGCTGTAGCCAATCCCGTATTGCCAGCTCGCCCCGTTCGTCCTATTCGGTGTATGTAGTCATCAATGTCGTTCGGAAGGTCAAAGTTGACCACATGAGAAACTTGGATATCAAGACCACGAGCAGCCACATCAGTTGCAACTAAAATTGGTGTTTTTCCACTCTTAAATGATCTCAGTGCTTGCTCCCTTTCCTGCATTTAGCATATTAAAATTTTAAATTATAACACAAATTGCACTAATTTCAATTATACAAGTTTATTAATTATAATTATATTATAATTATAATTTTTATAAAAATAATAATGATATAAACATAAATAATACAATTGAAGTTAAGGATTATTTAACCTTAATTTTCCATAAATACAAATATAAGATAATTATAATAAAACATGTTAAATTGAGAATTAAATGACATTTGTATTGTGCGTAATTGAAACGTTTTAATGAATTTAATGAAACTTAGACAATTCCTTGACAAAATTATACAGTTCTGGTAATTATAACCAGTGTTGTAAAAAACCCGATTAATCGCCGATTAATTTCCGATTAATCAATTTTCAGAGCAATCCGTTCCGATTTTCAAAAATCCGTTTAATTGAACGGACAACGGCAATTGATGGGCCAAAATCGAATTTGGTAATCAAAGTCGGTCAAAGTGAAAAATGGTTAACATTTTAACATGAATTAAATTAAACTAGAACTTTATAGTTTTGAAACAAAATGAACAATTTCAGACAATTACGTTTAAGTTTGTTTTTATATTTATGAATTTTTTTCTATATTTATACATATAAATTTAAAATTTTAATATTTAAATGTATACAGTACAGTCCGATTAATCCCCGATTAATCCTTTCAAAGTCTCGACCGATTAATCCCCGAATAGCGATTTTTGCAACCTTGATTATAATTAACACCCTGATCATTTATATATGGGTAAGAAAGTGTTTGGGGATCAGCTCAACGTAAGCTGGCCTGTATGACCCATATCAGCCAAAATATGTTTTGACTTGTTACGGGAACTGCCCAACCCACCCATCTTGCCACCTCTAGAAGAAAGTAGTTGATGTTTTGTAGGGCATTTCCAATGTTTACGCTAGAAGTTTATAATATATTTCTTATGCATTTAACTTTTAACTATTAACTTTATATGAAAAGTTTATTATATAACAAAATTCAAATCAAATTATGTTATCTTTCTTATGTATTTAACGCAATTATATAAATCAGTTGAGGTGTGATAAGGACACAAAGGTAATTTATATCAAAGGGTGAAAAGTGAAATAATTTGAGTTTTAGTTTTATAAATAACGTTGCACCAAATAGTGTAAATTTGGCATTATTTATTATTTTTTTGGCAAAAATAACGAAAGCTTTTATAAATACGGAAAACGTTTTCGAATAGAAAAACGTCTCCAACAAAGGATACAACGAGAGAAACCCCGACAAAGCTCGTACCTAGAAAGCGGCAAACTAACAAACTATCTATACCGAGCCTCACCTAGACAAACCGAGACAACAAATCAAAACCAAATCAGTTAAATAAAAACTCGAAAAAAAAATTATGGATTATTGTCACACCAAATATTGTAGTATTTTAAATGCTAACATTGTAGTGGATTTTATGGATTATTACACTAAGATAGTCTACAAAATCACATTTAGTGTATATAATGTATCAAACTTACCGGTTGTGTTCTATGACCATGAATTGCAGTAGCAGGGAAACCATTACTACATAGCCAATGCTCAAGCGAATCAGCCCCCTTCTTTGTATCAACAAAAACTAACGTAAGAGCTTGCTGCAAATAAATAGTGATAAAAGATCAATCCTTGTGAAATTCATAATCATGTATGGTTATACATACACATAAATATTAAAGATAAAGATGAATACTAAAAGATATATCATAAGTGGATGGGTAGCTGTACTTTGCTTGGTGTATCGTTCTCCTTATGTGCATGAAGAAGTTCCATAAGATGAATTCTCTTGTCAACTTCTTTAACAAATTCTACCCGTTGGACAATCAAATTAGTACTTGAACAAACACGGCCAACGGATAGAAATATGTAATTCGATAGAAAATCAGATGCCAGTCTCTGCACAAAAAAGTATGTATAAGACAACTGAATTTCTCTACAATGTAGTGATAACTACAGCTTTTTAAGTAGCAACATATGTATATGTATATATGACAACTGAAATAAAAACATCTAACAAAAACCTGAATTTCTTTAGGAAATGTGGCACTGAACATCATTGTTTGTCTGTGACCTGGTGGAGGCATGTCAGTTTGTTGTACTATTTTTCTGATTTGAGGCTCAAATCCCATATCGAGCATCTGATCTGCCTTATCAAGAACTAAATACCTTATCATTTGTAATGACACTTTTGCCCTCTCCAATAAATCAACCAATCTTCCTGGAGTGGCAACAAGAATATCAACTCCTCTCTCAAGCTCTCTTAACTATCCATGCATAACATCCCAAACAACACCAGTAACATATAATTCATGATCAATCAATGATATAAATCATAACAAATTCAAGAAGAAATCCATGTAGTTCAATGGATTAGCAATAATAATAAACACATCAATATTATAAGTAATGTAAAATTGCATTCGATCAATGAACATATACATTTATCAATTAATTATATATCATCTTCATATCCAGTTACCTGTTGATTAATCGGTGGTCCTCCATATACAACCACAACCTTAACACCTGTCTGATAAGAAAACTTCCGTGCCTCCTCATATATCTGCATGTAACACAAATATTTATACATATCAGCTGACCGAATTATCTTTATGTTCATATACATCAACTACAAAATTATTCATAAATAGAAACCTGACACGAGGGTACTCTAGTAGGTGATATAATCAAAGCAAGGGGAAATACAGTCCTGGTACCACATGATCTCTGCCCAAATTGCCCCCTCAATAAACCACTAATTATAGGTAAACAAAACGCTGCTGTTTTCCCACACCCAGTTTGGGCACATGCCATTAAATCCCGTCCATCAAGTGTAATTGGAATCGTATAACGTTGTACAGGTGTTGGTTTCACATATTTGCACCTTCTGATATTAAGATTTAAAGCATCCCCTAAATCTATGTCTGAAAATGTATTAACAGGAAGTGGCACATTTTCCCCACTAGTTTCCACTGGAATATCCTCGTACGCATCAAAATTAATTCCACCACTACTGTCTGCACATGAAGAGCTCATAACTTGCAAGTATCACTCCTGAATCTTAACAACAATCAGTATCTTATAAAACACTGAATCACAATACAATTCTATTAATCAAGGCAATAAATAAAATATTAAATTATATACGAAAAATAAGAAGATATAGGGTAAAGATTCATTAAAAACTCTTTAAATTAAGATCGGTGGGAGCACATTATGTTGACACAATATAGTCAACAAAATCACAAAATTCACATTCAAACGTCTCAAATACGTATAGAAAGTCGAATGATCATTTTCAAAAAGGCATATAAGTCGAAAAACTCATAGATGCATGATTCCATGCTCTACATCTGCAATTGATTTGTGAATCTACCTTTTTACACATATATAAAAATGTGCATCTACGCATATAATTGAGAAGTATGAATGTGAATATACTGATTCGTTCCACTATATGTGTCTATATATGAGCTCTTAAATTTGGCAGATACATATTAATCAGCTAAAACTCCAAAATAAGCTACCACGAGATGAACATCTACTACAATCAACTAAAAAAGTTACGTAATCTCGATTACATGAGGCTAGTAATCCAAAAACAAATGTGTAGTACAAACAGAACTAAAGTATCGTAAAAAAAGTATAATGAAGACAGTATAGCCGGATTTAATAAAAGATTTATATACAGAGATTTGCAAACATTTAAATAAATTAGAGAGAGATACAAATGAACCTGATATAATTGAATTGGAGACTGATCGTATGAAATGGCGGGTCGAAGAAAAGTAGAATTTGAGTTGAAATAAGAAACCCTAAATAAAAGGGAGGAAAGTTGAACTGTATGTACCTAAGATGGAGAGAATTTAGACAGTTATGACAAAATATCAATTTAACCAGGGGTGTACGTACATTTTAGTTGTCATAGGTGATACTCACCAACTTTTTACCATAAAACTTACAATTATATCCTTAAGTTTATCTTGAGAGTTGAACTACCATTATCGTAAGTAAGGACATCATAGTAAATTAGGTGTGTATGGATCAAAAACTAGTGTGTGAGTATCACCTCACTTCTCGAATCTCCATTTTATATTTAATATTTTTATTATTATTTATTTTAATTTTAATCTTTGTTGCTGTGTATCAACAGAAAAGTATTACGTAGTACAATTTTTTTAGATATGACGTGAGGTGCTCCCAAACTTTTATGTGACTTGATTGGTCTTCAAGGTTTGCATGAGTTACACGTTTGGTCTCTGAGAGTGAAGTTGACGTCACTTAACCGTTGCAACACAAGGAACAATTGTGAGAAATAACCATTTTAGAACAATCATTTTATCTGTTTCATTCTTTAACTGCTCGGCTTCTCCATAAAAATAGAGACTTGTTCTTGCTTTCAAATTCAGGAAGTGACCCCCTTTATGTGTGTCATATGATGATATATTCGTCGATTTCATCCTTCTCGTTGCTTTAGCTAATATCTTCTAATTTATCCATCTCACTAAATTTTTTTCTGAACAGCTGGGGATGACAAAATGACTCGTACCTGATGGGGAAACCCGAAACCCATTATAATTGGGCCGGGTCATGGGCCGATGGGGATGGTTACAAAAAAAATTCCGGGTTCGAGTTCGGGTATGGTTTTGGATACAAACCCGTTTATCCGACCCGTATACCCGACTCGCATACCCGTATACCCGGCCCGAGGAATTTTAATAATAATTTTTATGTTTAATTTTAGTATTAGTATTATATTGTTAATGTATGAAATATTTTGCTTATTTATTTTAAAAACGAGTATAATTTTATTCAATATAATCATATACAACAAGTTTTCGAGATGTGATAGTGTATATACTTTGTTTATTTGAGTATTTAAAAACTTTTCAAACAACTTTTTGTATGTGATATTTTATAATACTTTAAACATGAAGTAGTTAAATTATTTTTCGATATTTTGATTTGGTAACTTATTGAAAAATAGATACATAATGACTAATCGGGTATAACCGTTTACCCGTGGGGAAACCCGAAACCTGATAGTATGTAAGTAAATGGGGACCCGACGGGTTTCAGGCGGGGTTTGCGGCGGGGTTTCTTAATCGGGTCCGGGTCCGGGATTACCTAAACCCGACCCAAATCCGACCCGATGCCATCCCTATGAACAACAGTAAGGATCACTCAGAGGGGACTTAATCACCCTCGCGTTCATCTTCCTGCAGTTGCATAAACCGCCCCCAAATGCTGCCTAGGAGGAAACTCAGCCCAATCCGAGGGCATGTGCGGTAAAACCCCCTCCCCCACTGCCCCGACAACACGATGTGCGGAAGGCACCCTTGGGTGGAATTCAAGGGTCAAGGGGCAACCTCGTGTGCAATGCTGCACCTCATGGGAGTCGAACTCCTGACCTCTCGCTAAGAGAGGCATGTCACTACCACATGAGCTACAACACAAGGTTATGTTGAAAAATCGTGTGTACTTTTAAATCAGATTAACGCAGCGGATAGTTAAATAATAATCTATTATTATTTTATAAACCATTTACAAGATTAAATAATCACTTATTTAAATTTAATTAAACATACACACGATTAATCTTTCCCAAAGATCCAGTTACACCACTAATAATTGTCAAAATTTGTAATTCACAAAGTGAGTAAACGATATATCTTTCTTGAAGAAACTGATTGAAGGAGAGAAACCTACGATAAAAAATATGACCGTCTCTTAGGATAGTCCACACTACATTTCAAACGACCGTCAATGGATGCTAGTCCAAACTCAAGTAATTTATTATAATAATCAAATTATTATAATGAAATTATAAATAAAATACTCAATAAACCGTTTCATTTTTGTTTTCAAAAGAATCAAAAATAAATCTTGATGTGATTTTTGTCTTGATCGACTTGCACATTGATTTCCTGGGCAATATGATCACCACAATAATGTATGTAGGGGTTTTGTATTTTTCTTTTTTTTATATTTTTTTAAGCACCAAACACACACACCACATCTATCATATATATATAAATATGTGATGTGATATGCACATCAACTTTTTAACTTATTTATGAAACAAGATACGCGTTTTTAAAGATACGGAGTACAATTATTCACCAACCAATTTACTTTTTAAAATCTTATAAAGATACGAAGTTATGATATATATTTTAAAAAGTCGTATTTCTCAAATACTTTAAGGGTATGTTATGTAACTTATAATTAATAATTTCTATCATGTCACTTTCATGTGAATAGTAAATTAATTAATTTTATTTCATTTACTATTCATATGAATAGTAAATGAATTAATTTCGATTTACTATTTTGTTACTTGAGTAATATATATACATCATATATATATATTTTATTTGACGTCTCGGTGTATATGTGTGTGACCCCGAAGGCTCAAATGAAGTTGGCCATATAGTTATATGTTGTACCTTGCACATTAATCCTACAGACTCCCACTTGTGCATGGCACAACACCAAGTAACTATACAAACAATGGTAAGCGTCTAGCAACACGTCATTTAGGGATGTTCAAAATATCCGAATCCGAATCCGAATTATCCGAAATCCGAATCTGAAAATATCCGAAAAATCGGATATCCGAAAATTCGGATATCCGAAAATCGGATATCCGATTTTTCGAATTCGGATATCGGATGGAGTTTTCAAAATTTTTGGATATTCGGATATCCGAATATCCGAAATTTCGAAAAGAATCCGAAAAAATCCGAAAAATTATTTGAAAATTATCCGAAATATTCGAAAACTATCCGAAATATTCGAAAAAATATCCGAAATATCTGAAAAATATCCAAATTATCCGAAAATATTGGAAGTTCTTAAAAAATATCGGATATTCGGATAATCCGATATCCGAATCCGAAATTTCGGATATCCGAAAATCGGATATCCGAAATTTCGGATTCGGATTTCGGATGGGGTTTTTCACTATCCGAATTTTCGGATATCCGAAAATTCGGATATCCGAATTTCGGATATCCGAAAATGAACACCCCTAACGTCATTATCCCCAAATTCATGTGAGGGTAGTTTCTCGAAACTGTTTATGGTAAGTTTTAAATGGCATTCGTCCTTTTGTTTCAGATACTTTAGTTAAACTTGAGATATGGATCATCGGTCATTCTCATTTGTTTAACAATTTTGTTTCTCGATCTTAGAACTGAATTAGATCACCAAATTAATTAAGTATCATCTTAATTACATCTGGGTGCGGCAACACAAATATCTTATTCATTGATAATGCTAAAAACGAACATATATTTCATAGCATTATTCCTCAAGAAAGACAAGCTTTTAGTTGCAATTGTTCTATTTACAAGTGATATTCGTTTAAATAATAAAAGGTGAAGACAAAAGACAGATTCGACGAATTGAAGACGCAAACGACCAAAAAGCTCAAAAGTACAAAAGACAATCAAAAAGGTTCCAATTATTGATAAGAAACGTCTCGAAATTACAAGAGTACAAGATTCAAAACGCAAAGTGCAAAATATAAAATTGTACGCAAGGACGTTCGAAAATCCGGAACCGGGACCAGAGTCAACTCTTAACGCTCGACGCAACGGACTAAAAATTACAAGTTAACTATGTATATAAATATAATATAATATATAATTAATTATATTAATTATATATATATTATATTTATATATATAAAACCGTCGGCAGAGAAAACTCCAAGGACTGAGCTGTAAATACATCCTCCGCGACTCGCGGAGTTTGAAGGGGTTTTTGCCGCGAGTCGCGGAGCCCCAAAATTCTACTCTGGCTATAAAGCAACCCGAATTCTGATCAAAATTCATCATCTTTTTTTCTTCTTATCATACGATATATATATATATAATTTATATTTTAATTTTAATTTTAATTCTAATAATAAGGGTATGTTAGCAAATGTTGTAAGGGTGTAAGTCGAAATTCTGTCCGTGTAACGCTACGCTATTTTTAATCATTGTAAGTTATGTTCAACCTTTTTACATTAATGTCTCGTAGCTAAGTTATTATTATGCTTATTTAAAACGAAGTAATCATGATGTTGGGCTAATTACTAAAATTGGATAATTGGGCTTTGTACCATAATTGGGGTTTGGACAAAAGAACGACACTTGTGGAAATTAGACTATGGGCTATTAATGGGCTTTATATTTGTTTAACTAAATGAAAGTTTGTTAATGTTAATATAAAGAATTACAATTGGGCGTCCCTATAAATTACCATATACACTCGATCGGACACGATGGGCGGGGTATTTATATGTACGAATAATCGTTCATTTAACCGGACACGGGAATGGATTAATAGCCACTAGAATAATTAAAACAGGGGTGAAATTACATTCAAGGGTAATTGGTGTAATTGTTAACAAAGTAGTAAAACCTTGGTTTACACGCAGTCGATAACCTGGTGTATTCATTAAACAAAGTATTAAAACCTTGTTACAATTCGAATCCCCAATTAGTTGGAATATTTAACTTCGGGTATAATAATAATTTGACGAGGACACTCGCACTTTATATTTATGACTGATGGACTGTTATGGACAAAAACCAGACGGACATATTGAATAATCCAGGACAAAGGACAATTAACCCATGGGCATAAAACTAAAATCAACACGTCAAACATCATGATTACGGAAGTTTAAATAAGCATAATTCTTTTATTTCATATTTAATTTCCTTTATTTTATATTTAATTGCACTTCTAATTATCGCACTTTTATTTATTGTTATTTAATCGCACTTTTAATTATCGCAATTTCATTATCGTTATTTACTTTATGCTTTAATTTAAGTCTTGTATTTATTTTATATTTTACATTAGGTTTTAACTGCGACTAAAGTTTTAAAATCGACAAACCGGTCATTAAACGGTAAAAACCCCCCTTTATAATAATAATATTACTTATATATATATTTGTATTTTTATAAAAGTAAACTAATATAGCGTTGAACTTTGTTTAAAGATTTCCCTGTGGAACGAACCGGACTTACTAAAAACTACACTACTGTACGATTAGGTACACTGCCTATAAGTGTTGTAGCAAGGTTTAAGTATATCCATTCTATAAATAAATAAATATCTTGTGTAAAATTGTATCGTATTTAATAGTTTTTCCTAGTAAAATATAAACTATTTTATATACACCTCGCATAACATCAAGTATTTTTGGCGCCGCTGCCGGGGAACACTCTTAAATGCCGGAAGCGCAACGCTAATATATATAAAAAAAAAGATTTTTTAGTTTACTTTTATTAAAATTCGCTTTTGTAAAAATACGTTTTAATTATTCAAAAATATAAAAAAGAAAAAACAAAAATATAAGCATTTTTAAGATTTTGTTAAATATTTAAGTTTTATAAGTTTCTTTATTTCTATTTTAGTTTATAAAAATATAAGTTTTATTTTAAAATCTTTTATTTATTTAAAAAACAGAAAACATAAAATAAAAATAAAAAAAAATAAAGAAAAACGCGTAAAAAATTGAAAGCTGTCAACAGAATTTCTGAACCCCGCGACTCGCGGGGTTTTCTTCTTTAATTGCCGCGACTCGCGGAGATCATCTGACACGCGCACAGGAAGCCCTAATTCAGCATTAATTACGGTTTTTAATTAATTATTATTAATATTTAAACCTAATTATTATTATTATTATTATTATTAGTTTTATTTTTACTTTTAATTTTTATTTATATATTTTAGGTAAATTAGTTTTATTAAATTGTAAAATTAGTAGTTTTATTAAATAAATAATATAAAAATAATATTTTTATAAAAATTGTACTTTTTACAACTTTTTGTATATTTTTATATTTTGTCCCTTTTAATCGTTGTAGCGTAATATTTATATTTTTCGCTCATATTTAATTTTAAACTTAGTTTTTGCTATAGTTATTTTTACTCCTATATTTTTAGGCTTTGCCGTAGAATTCCTTAAGTGCTTTTTCTTTAGACTAAGATTTAGGTGCTTTAGAATTTTGCGACGCCTTTTTAAGTTTTAGTTTCTTTTTAAGTTATTTCCATTTGGGATTTAGTTTTTCCTTGTAAGCTTTAATATTTTTAGACACCTTTTACTATGTACCAATTATCATTCCAATTAGTAATTTCAATTTGCGATTATAATTTTAAGTTAGTTGTAGTAATAAGGTTAGGTTAGTTAAGTATTTTTAAGTTTTTATAAGTTTCTTTTATTTTTCCGTCACCTTTTATTTTTCAACCATTTTTTCTTTTTCGACCTTTTGCGACGAACTCTTTTTCTTTCTTATTTCTCGCTATTCTAGTTTTAGGACTTAGAATTTTTTCTACTTCTTATCTAAATTTCTTAAAATTACGAAAATTTATTTTGAGTGGTTAAATTAATAGACATCAAAATTTTCTGGTTCGTAGTAATAGTTGGATTTGTACGTGGACCGGGTTATTGGAGCCAAACAGTCCTCAATTATATTGAGACCAAACGAATCCTGCCCCTCTGCTGCATCTTTTGGCTATTCGAAACGTGGGCAAAATCAGAAAAGTCTATTGATTGGATAACTTATTATAATTTTTCTTTCCTTTTTAAAACTAATAGGATATTCAGTGAATGCACCGAGCAAGACGTTCATCACCTTTTGTACGTTCACCACCTGTAACTAGATCAAGACATTTAGCGAATATAACCGCCGTTGATTTTTCTTTAGAATCGTCATCCAGTCAACCAAGTACTTCAGTTCAAATTTCCGATAATCCATTTTTTGAACCCAACCTCACAATTGAGAATCCGGAAAATATTCAGGAACGGTTCATAGATCATGAACCACTAAACTTTCCTCTGGAACCACCAATCATTCAAACAGAGATTGTTGAGGAACGAACCATTAAATCAGAATCATCTAGTGATACCGATTCAACAAATTCAATTATGGAGAATCTGGAACCTTTAAGTATGGAAGACCGAATGAGAGCTAAACGCACTGGCCAAGGTCACGCAATTACTCATCCAGACATTAATGCGCCAGATTATGAAATCAAAGGACAAATTCTACACATGGTGACTAATCAATGCCAATTTAGTGGTGCGCCGAAGGAAGATCCAAATGAACATCTACGTACCTTTAATAGGATCTGCACACTATTTAAAATCCGAGAAGTGGAGGATGAACAGATATATCTCATGTTATTTCCCTGGACTTTAAAGGGAGAAGCCAAAGATTGGTTGGAATCGTTACCTGAAGGGGCGATCGATACATGAGATGTTTTAATTGACAAATTTCATAAACAATTCTTTCCTGCATCTAAAGCCGTAAGACTTCAAGCAGAAATTGTTACGTTCACACAAAAGCCAAATGAAACTCTATATGAGGCGTGGACAAGATGTGGAAAGTTGTTAAGAGGATGTCCGCAACATGGTTTAGACACCTGTCAAATAGTACAAATATTCTATCGAGGATGCGACATCACTACAAGAAAAGACATAGATATAGCAGCTGGTGGTTCGATTATGAAGAAAACCGAAACTGATGCTTACAAAATTATTGATAATACTGCTTCCCACTCACATGAGTGGCATCAAGAAAAAGATATCATTAGATCATCTAAAGCAGCTAGAGCCGATTCTAGCCATGATTTAGATTCCATTTCGGCAAAGATAGATGCTTTCGAGAGACGAATGGAAAAGATGACTAAAGATATTCATGCAATACGAATTAGTTGTGAGCAGTGTGGAGGACCACATTTGACAAAAGATTGTCTCAGTATTGAATTAACAATGGAACAAAGAGAGAATATTTCATACATAAACCAAAGGCCTGGAAATAATTATCAGAATAATTATCAACCGCCAAGACCGATTTACAATCAAAACCAGAATTATAACCGAAATATTCCATACAACAACCAACAAGGTCCTAGCAATCAACAAGTATCCAATAATACTTACAATCAGCAAAGACCGAATTTCCAAAACAAACCACCACAACAAACCGATGATAAAAAGCCGAATTTAGAAGATATGATGACGAAGCTAGTTGAAACTCAAACGCAGTTTTTCACATCTCAAAAACAAACTAATGAACAAAATGCTCAAGCATTTAGAAATCAACAAGCTTCTATTCAAAATCTGGAACAAGAAGTAAGTAACCTAGCAAGGTTAATAGGTGAAAGAAAACCGGGAAGTCTACCGAGTGATACAAATGCTAACCCCAGGAATGAAACAGCTAAAGTCATTACCACAAGAAGTGGTATTACACTTAAACCACCTGAAATACCTGTAGTTTCAGATGATTCTATTCCTACTCCACAAGAACCACAACCCGATCAAGATAAGGAAAAAGAACCGGTAGTTGAAAAGGTTAATGAAAATAACACAGTTAAGGATAAACCTTATGTTAAACCATACCAACCACCACTTCCTTATCCGAGTAAAATGAAGAAAGAGAAACTTGAAGCCGAGCAATCCAAATTCTTGGATATGTTTAAACAGATAAATGTAAATCTTCCTTTCATTGATGTGATTTCAGGAATGCCTAGATATGCTAAATTCTTGAAAGATCTAATCTCAAATAGAAAGAAAATGGAAGAACTCTCGGCTGTCACTATGAATGCTAATTGTTCAGCAGTGCTGTTGAATAAGATACCAGAAAAATTATCTGATCCAGGAAGTTTCACAATTCCATGTTTTCTGGGTAGTCTTAGTTCAATAGAAGCATTGGCAGACTTAGGTGCTAGTATAAATCTAATGCCGTATTCACTATACGCTAAACTAGACCTTGGAGAATTGAAACCAACCAGAATAAGCATACAACTAGCCGATAGATCAATAAAATATCCTAGAGGGATAATGGAGAACATGCTAGTTAAAGTTGGTACTTTAGTATTTCCAGTAGATTTTGTTGTTTTGGACATGGAAGAAGATTCTCAAGTTCCTCTCATATTAGGAAGACCATTCTTAAACACGGCTAAAGCAATGATAGACGTGTTCGGTAAGAAACTGACCCTAAGTATAGAGGATGAGAGTGTTACCTTTTCAGTTGATAGAGCAATGCAACAACCACAATCTGCAGATGATACATGTTATTATATTCAAACTATAGATGCACATGCAGAATTATTAGAAGAATTTCCAGAATTACAAGGAACAGGAGAATGTTCTTTAGGAGAAGGTAATGAACCAATTGATGAAGCTGAAATGTTAGCTACACTTATAGCTAATGGATATGAACCAACAACAGAAGAAATTCAAATGCTAAAAGAAGAAGACAGATATCGATATAAATCATCGATAGAAGAACCTCCTAAATTAGAGTTAAAGCCACTTCCAAACCATTTGGAATACGCTTATTTACATGGTGAATCTGAATTACCTGTAATAATATCGTCTTCTCTTACTGAAAATGAGAAATCACAACTCATTTCTGTGTTGAAAGCTCATAAACCAGCCATTGCATGGAAGATTCATGATATTAAAGGAATAAGTCCTTCGTATTGCACACATAAAATCCTTATGGAAGAAGGTCATAAAACGTATGTGCAACGCCAACGAAGACTAAATCCTAATATGCAAGATGTAGTTAAGAAAGAGATTATTAAACTGCTAGATGCAGGTTTGATATATCCAATTTCTGATAGTCCATGGGTAAGCCCAGTTCAATGCGTACCTAAGAAGGGTGGCATGACTGTCATTATAAATGAGAAAAATGAGCTTATTCCTACTAGGACTGTAACAGGATGGCGTGTATGTATTGATTATAGAAAATTAAATGACGCCACCAGAAAAGATCACTTTCCCTTACCTTTCATAGATCAAATGTTGGAAAGATTAGCCGGAAATAGTTACTATTGTTTTCTAGATGGATTTTCCGGATATTTTCAAATTCCAATAGCACCCGAAGATCAAGAGAAAACCACATTCACGTGCCCTTATGGTACTTTTGCTTACAAAAGAATGCCATTTGGACTTTGTAACGCCCCTGCAACCTTTCAAAGGTGTATGATGGCGATTTTTCATGACATGATAGAAGAATGCATGGAAGTATTCATGGATGACTTTTCAGTCTTCGGTGATACATTTAAATCATGTCTAGTTAATCTGGAACGAATGCTAATTAGATGCGAAAAATCAAATCTAGTACTTAATTGGGAGAAATGCCATTTCATGGTTAAAGAAGGCATCGTTCTTGGACATAAAATTTCAAAAGAAGGAATTGAAGTGGATAGAGCTAAAGTAGATGTAATTGCTAAACTTCCACATCCCACAAATGTTAGAGGAGTTAGGAGTTTTCTAGGGCATGCCGGTTTTTACCGACGTTTCATAAAAGATTTTTCTAAAATTGCCACTCCTATGAATAAACTCCTAGAAAAGGATGCGCCATTCATCTTTTCAGATGAATGTATCAAATCTTTTAATATTCTTAAAGAAAAACTCACTAATGCACCAATCATGATAACACCAAATTGGAATCTACCATTTGAACTAATGTGCGATGCAAGTGATTTTGCAATGGGAGCCGTTTTAGGACAAAGGATTGAAAAACGATTTCAACCTATATACTATGCTAGTAAGACGTTACAAGGAGCACAAACGAACTATACAACTACTGAAAAAGAACTCCTTGCTATTGTCTTTGCTTTTGACAAATTCCGAGCATATCTCGTTTTAGCAAAAACGGTGGTCTATACCGACCATTCTGCTCTTAGATACCTATTTTCAAAACAAGATGCTAAACCAAGATTAATCCGTTGGATCTTACTCTTACAAGAGTTTGATATTGAAATCCGAGATAAAAGAGGAGCAGAAAATCTCGCCGCTGATCATCTTTCTCGTCTTGAAAATCCCGAATTAGAAGTTCTGAATGAATCGGACATACAAGACAACTTTCCTGATGAATATCTATTGAAGATAGATTATAAAGAAATCCCATGGTTTGCAGACTATGCAAACTACTTAGTTTGTGGATTCCTTGAAAAAGGATTATCGTACCAAAGACGAAAGAAATTCTTCAGTGACATAAAACACTATTTCTGGGAAGATCCACATTTGTTTAAAAGTTGTCCCGATGGAATAATACGCCGATGTGTATTTGGAGATGAAGCTAGTAAAATTTTAAACCATTGTCACACAGGACCAACAGGAGGGCATTATGGGCCTCAACTAACAGCAAGAAAAGTTTATGAAGCTGGATTCTATTGGCCTACAATTTACAAAGACGCACACCTTCTTTGCAAATCCTGTGATGCATGTCAAAGGACCGGAAAAATAAGTCAACGTGATGAAATGCCACAAAATGTCATCCAAGTATGTGAAGTATTTGACATTTGGGGTATTGACTTTATGGGTCCATTTCCAAAATCTCATAATAATTTATATATACTCGTAGCCATTGATTATGTATCTAAATGGGCGGAAGCACAAGCTCTCCCAACTAACGATGCACGAGTTGTAGTCAACTTTTTAAAACGTCTTTTTGCAAGGTTTGGAACACCGAAAGCTTTAATAAGTGATCGGGGTACTCATTTCTGTAATAATCAACTTGAGAAAGTTCTTAAAAGATATGGAGTAACTCATAAAATCTCCACCGCATATCATCCACAAACAAGTGGACAAGTTGAAAATACCAACCGAGCTTTAAAACGTATTCTAGAGAAAACCGTAGGATCAAATTCGAAGGAATGGTCCATTAAATTGGAGGATGCACTCTGGGCTTTTAGAACAGCCTACAAAACTCCAATTGGAACCACACCTTTTAGACTTGTTTATGGAAAAGCATGTCATCTTCCAGTAGAAATTGAACACAAAGCATTTTGGGCTTTGAAGACATGTAATCTTGATTTACATGAAGCCGGAAGTCTACGATTAAGTCAACTAAACGAATTATAAGAATTAAGACATGAAGCATACGAAAATTCGTTAATCTATAAAGAAAGAACGAAGAAATGGCATGATAAAAGAATCAGAAGTTCAAAAGAATTTAAAGAAGGAGACAGAGTTCTTCTTTTCAATTCACGATTCAAGCTATTTCCTGGAAAATTGAAATCAAGATGGTCTGGACCATTCATAGTCAAAAGAGTTTTCCCATACGGAACGATAGAATTGATAAATTCAAATGGGATTGAATTTAAAGTTAATGGTCACAGAGTTAAACATTACATACATGGTCCGATGGAAGTCGACAACGAAGTTAATCACAATTTCGACACCACAGCTAACTAAGTGTGGGGAGAATCAAGTCTTTAAAGGATAATATGTATTTCTGTTAGAGTTAGATTATCTGTTTTCGTGTAGTTCTCGAAAATGGAACACGTATGGTCTTTCCCTAGCAGACCCTAAAGAACTAGTCTTCTCCCCCCATTCTGAATTTTTATTTTTTTTAGGTTTTTACAAAATGAAGACTGCCTGTGAACTAAACCATGGTCTAATGCTACACGCTTTGATCACTAAAAGAAATAATGACATACTACCGAGCGAATTAGTATCAGTAATCAGAGAAAGAATGGACGGAGTTAGAAAAGGATCCAGATGCGAAGATAATAAGTTACAATTTGGTAAAGGAAAATCAAAATCCGCAGCAAAAAGAAGAGCACGACACCTAGAAAGATGTCACAAATGCGGAAAATGGTCACATGGAGGTAAATGTTCAAATAATCAAACCTATTCAAATACCGAATTTGTTACTTTATGCAGAGACGGACCGTTCATATGTTTAAAAGAAAAGACACTGAATGCTCGAGGTTACGCCTATGTAGCCATGGAAAACCAATTAAACCGACTATCTTATGAATGGGATAGATCATATAACTAAGAAATCTATTTCACAGGTATGTCTGTACAGTTTTTATTTTTATTTTTATTTTTAACCTTTTGATAATAAACGCTAATTTGTTCGCTAAAAAGTATTAAATTGGTATTAAATAAAATTAGGTTTGGCGACCGAAATTATTGATATCATTCAAAAATTTATTACATCACTGCGAAATTTAACGTTTATTCTTAAGGTATAAATATCTTTAATCAATCAACCCAAAATATTTCAAAAATTCGTCATGAGTTAAATTAGGTCTTGGAACCGAAATTACTTTACCGAAAAGAGGGGCGCATATTTTTGATAATATTTGATTGATTAAAGTGGGATAAAAAAAAAAGATTTTTAATTTTATTTTTACCATGTTTTTAAAATTAATATTTAAATCTTAAATTAATATTGTAAACTTTGTAAAAACAATATATTTAAAATTGTAAATATTTGAAAAATTAATATAAGTTTGGTGTGAATTTTAATATAAATTTTTAAATTAAGTTTGGTGTGAATTTTTAATTTTTTAAAATATGAAATTTTAATTTTATGCATTTCAAATTTTAAGTTTGGTGTGAATTTTTAATTTTTAATTTTTAATTTTGAATTTTATATTTAAGTTGTGTGAATTTAAAAACAAAAATTTACTTTATCTCATTAAGTTAAGAATATGATTTTTAAAATTCGTCGTAAGTTGAAGACTAGGTCTTTGAACCGGAATTGCTTTACCCGAGGGAGGGACGAGAACTTTTATTATCATTATTTTTAATCTTATTGATTTAAAGTATGCCAAAAAAAAAAAAAAAAAAAAAAAATTTAAAAAACCCAAAAATCTTAGCTTTTAAAACAATCGCTACAAAAAGACAAATTTTAAAATTTTGTCGAGGGACGGACTAGGACATCGATCCGAAACGACCTCGTCCTGAATAACAAGGGAAACAAAATTTTAAAATTAATTTCTTAATTGTTTTCAAAAGTTAATGATTATAAAAAAAAAAAAAAAAAAAAATTACCAAACTCCGCGAGTCGCGGAGTTTGGAGGGTATTTTGCCGCGACTCGCGGAGGGACCAAAACCCAGAAAAAAAATAAAAGAGCTGCACGAACTGATCAGCTCCCACACACAAAAACAACTCGAAAACACTGCGAAAAACCCACGAAAAACCACCCAAAAATCCCAATTTTTAACCGTTAATCACCAAATTTTTTGCTAAAATCATGTTGAGAAGGATGCTATCTAAGAATTACTCAAGAAAAACGGTAAATTTCTACACCTAAACACCATTTAATTCGAAATTAGGTGTTCTTGAGCTATTTTTTTCCCCAATTTGATTTTAATGCTTTTTAGTGTAATTAGACTTAAATTGTTTATGTATTATGCTTGTATAACCTAGATTGATGCTGTTTAACATGATTAGAAGCCTTAAACTTCAAATTTTGAGTAATCTAAGGTTTGTGTTCTTGAGCAAATTTGGGGCTTTTTGATATAAACAGGTTATGGCCGATTTTTGTCATGAATTGTTGCTAAATTGAGTAGTGTAACATGTCTAGGTAGTTAAATGATCCAAACTTTGAGCCTAAACATGATTTTGAAAATTAAAGTGGACTTTTTCAAGTCTAAAATTCATGAACTTGATTTTTGAAAGATAATGCCATTTGAGACTTGTTTGATTACTAGTAATGATTATTTTGACATGTTATTTGAGTTGAATGCTTATGAACTTGGCGAAAATTTTCGTATATGCTTATTTGAAAAAGTGTAGATTTGATAAAAATGTGAAAATAAGCTTAAGTTTGATATAAATTGATAATGTCATTGTAATTATTTTGATTGATGATTTTGCTGACACTAATGCATATTTGGATGCACAAAATTTGTGTTTGATGTGTTTTGCAGAATGAAAGGGGTGAATCTTCATCCCAAGCCCGCAATGCTCCTGCTGAGAATTTGGAACAACAGGAGGTAGATAACTACTACAAGCAGGATGTACCTCATCCAGTCATGACCTTTTCCGATATGCATTTGGAAGAATTGCACCCGAACCTGAGATTTGACAGACTTTGGATAGATTATCCAAAATATCAACGGGGTTTGCATACTCTTCACTCTAAGGTTGTTGAGGTACCGAGGGTCATAGAATGGGGACCCTTAGAAGCTGTAGAATTGGCCGGGCCAATTAGGGAATTACTTGTACAGAGGTATGGTAATTCTTCTTTTAATGACTGGATATGTTTATTCACCATACGCAGACCTGTATATAAAGTATGGTGTGAAGAGTTGTTATGTAGTATAGAGTTGAATGATCGGGTAGCTAGTTTAACCGATCGTTCTTTTATTAGATTTTTGTTAGGCGGTTCGATGCGCCACATGTCTTTACTGGACATGGCTCAGGCTTTACGTATATATACGCCTGAGGAGTTAGCGTCTGCCGATTGTAGAGGATTGATACTAAACGGTAGAAAGATAGATGAGAATTTTGATACACACGGTGTGTGGAGTCAAATGACAAGCCATCACCGTTTCAAAGGGGGAAACTACTCTTATTTGGATATAGATAGAGCCGAATTAAGAGTAATACATAGGTTTTTAGCTAATTCGATTACACAAAGGGGTAAAAACAAAGAAAAGGTAAATGAACAAGATTTGTTTTACCATATGTGTATTCGAGACCCATAGAGCGCTGTAAGTATACCATATTGTGTGGGTTATTATTTATCAGCTATGGTTCGGGGGATGCGACCACATAGCATAATAGGAGGTGGTATTTTTATTACTTTGATTGGTGAATATCTCGGTGTGGACATAAGTCGGGGGGGATTATTACTAGAAGAGCCGGAACCCCGCGACACTATAGGTTTAAATGTATACCATGGTGCGAAAGTTTTGAAGAGGCGAAATAACGCCGCAGTACGATACCATGGTAGACATCCACAGGTAGAGAGAAACCAGCAGCAAGGTAATGTAGGAGGGGGGAATGAGATGCAAGAAATGCATAGGTTTATAGCTTCTCAGGAATACGAAAATGCTAGACAGAGAGCATTTGAAGATTGGCAAGTTCATCAGAACCAGATCATAGCTCATTGCCAACACATAGGTAGAAACTATATTCCTACACCGAAACCCGTCTTCCCTCCTTGGTCTATAGAGATGCAGCCACCATATCCTACGTATGACCCTGCCGAAGCATTCTATAGCACTTATGGTTATGCCTGGAACCCCTATTGGTACCAATATCATCCTTAGTTTACTTATTTTTATTTTTTTTTGTAATTTGTAATTATTGATACATTTAATATTTTTGTTAATATTGTAATCATTTTTATAATTATCTAACTTTTATTCTTAGATTTTAATAATTTTTGAACGTGGGGTAATATACCAAACTTCAAAAATATGTATATATGTTTGCAGTTTATCTTATGTACACAACAGGGTAAAACAACGCATTTTCAAAGACTGGCATTAAGTTCAGCAAAAGCAACTAATTTTGACGACAAGATGCAAAATATATGTGAAATAACAACAAGACGGAATGAACAAATGATGTGCACCATTTATCATTCAGCAAACAAACGCCAATATATTTGGAAACTTTGGTAAAAATTTAATCATTTTCACACAAATCACCCTCAATAATTTAAATTGTTACTGATTTCTTGCAAATGAGGGCATTGCAAGATCTTAAGTGTGGGAAGGGGTTAAATTCTTTCGGATTTTAAAAATTTTTATATTAAACACTTGGTTACCATTAAAAATACTAGTAAAGCAGTAGTTGTATTAGAATCTAGTGCTCTCTGATAAAAAAGAACAGCCCTAATCTTATATACTGACTACCCAATTCTAGTAAAATTTTTCAAAATTTTCAATTAAATGAATTCAAATCATGTTTATACATATTTATGAACGATAAAACTAGGTTTTAACACCGAAATTATTGTTACCTCGGAAAGGACATAAATTGAGAAACAAACTAAAATGTTAAAATTCATTTAAAATGGAATAGAGGACGATAAAAAGGAAAATAAAAGCCAAGTGTGGGAAAATTTACCAAGTTATCTTAACATATGTCACATATATCTGTAACAAATAACTGAAAATACTTTTGCTTTGGACTAAACTAAACTGTTTTACCCGATGAAAGAAAAGAAAAGATGGATCTACACGATGAATCAATTCCATCATTAAAAGGAAGTAAAGTCTTCCGAAAAAGACACGCGCTTCTTGATTTAGGTCATGAAGTTGTCGTCCAGACCAGCTGTAGGTTGACGAAAAATCTAGAAAAGTCATCACTAAAATCAGCAGGAAATCCACGGACCTCAGCATTAAACAGGGTCGCCAAGTGGTCAGATTTATCCTAACCATGAGAAGGATTTATCACCATGCAAATTAGCTGGATAAGACTAATGAATCAGATCCCCAGAAAGGATAATCTCCTTAAAGATTAAAAATCAGCTTTTAAGACTGATATTACTCAATCCTAGAGATTGACCTTAAAGATTGAGAATTCAAACTCATGGAATTCAATGATATCTAAACTCGAGCTTAAACGAGAAAATATTTTGATCAAAACTACAAACCGATTTGTTTTCTGAAAACCCTATTTTCAATGCGTTCATTACCATTGAACGTAAAATCCTAGGAATTCACCTGGAATTCATTAGGTCACCTGAACTAAATCGGGTGTCAACCGTAAGAACGGTGGTTGCATAACATGGTCAAAGACAGGACTTTGTGCCAAACCGACAAATTATAAGGGTGAGCTTTACTATTGCTCCTACCAAGGATAGTAATTGCGTCCGACACGTTATAGACCATAATCAAAAGCATGTCACGGGACATTGCCTTAACAGTTGCTTGTTCAACGCTTTCCTTTACAACCGGACGGTAGTTTACCGAAAGGTAATATACGGGACAAGTAAACTGGACGTGTTGCTTTCCAAATACAAGGTTAGCAAGTGGGTGACACAAAACCGCAAGTTTTGAGCTAAAATTTTCAAATCTGAAACCCACCAAACCCACAAAAATATTTTGCAAACACCGGTAAAGGGTTATGCCGGAAAACTTATCTAGGGTAAAAACTAGATTTCAAAAGATCAAATGTTTTCATAAAGATCCAATTTCCTTAATGGATCTAAATTTTTATAGTCATGTGGGACTGTAAACCATATCGTTACTACCATTGTTTATACCGCCGTATAGAAATCACTGATGTACAAAGTGTGAAGAATAAAGAAGTGATTCTAGTATTTCAAGACAATATTGCTTGAGGACAAGCAACGCTCAAGTGTGGGAATATTTGATAATGCTAAAAACGAACATATATTTCATAGCATTATTCCTCAAGAAAGACAAGCTTTTAGTTGCAATTGTTCTATTTACAAGTGATATTCGTTTAAATAATAAAAGGTGAAGACAAAAGACAGATTCGACGAATTGAAGACGCAAACGACCAAAAAGCTCAAAAGTACAAAAGACAATCAAAAAGGTTCCAATTATTGATAAGAAACGTCTCGAAATTACAAGAGTACAAGATTCAAAACGCAAAGTGCAAAATATAAAATTGTACGCAAGGACGTTCGAAAATCCGGAACCGGGACCAGAGTCAACTCTTAACGCTCGACGCAACGGACTAAAAATTACAAGTTAACTATGTATATAAATATAATATAATATATAATTAATTATATTAATTATATATATATTATATTTATATATATAAAACCGTCGGCAGAGAAAACTCCAAGGACTGAGCTGTAAATACATCCTCCGCGACTCGCGGAGTTTGAAGGGGTTTTTGCCGCGAGTCGCGGAGCCCCAAAATTCTACTCTGGCTATAAAGCAACCCGAATTCTGATCAAAATTCATCATCTTTTTTTCTTCTTATCATACGATATATATATATATAATTTATATTTTAATTTTAATTTTAATTCTAATAATAAGGGTATGTTAGCAAATGTTGTAAGGGTGTAAGTCGAAATTCTGTCCGTGTAACGCTACGCTATTTTTAATCATTGTAAGTTATGTTCAACCTTTTTACATTAATGTTTCGTAGCTAAGTTATTATTATGCTTATTTAAAACGAAGTAATCATGATGTTGGGCTAATTACTAAAATTGGGTAATTGGGCTTTGTACCATAATTGGGGTTTGGACAAAAGAACGACACTTGTGGAAATTAGACTATGGGCTATTAATGGGCTTTATATTTGTTTAACTAAATGAAAGTTTGTTAATGTTAATATAAAGAATTACAATTGGGCGTCCCTATAAATTACCATATACACTCGATCGGACACGATGGGCGGGGTATTTATATGTACGAATAATCGTTCATTTAACCGGACACGGGAATGGATTAATAGCCACTAGAATAATTAAAACAGGGGTGAAATTACATTCAAGGGTAATTGGTGTAATTGTTAACAAAGTAGTAAAACCTTGGTTTACACGCAGTCGATAACCTGGTGTATTCATTAAACAAAGTATTAAAACCTTGTTACAATTCGAATCCCCAATTAGTTGGAATATTTAACTTCGGGTATAATAATAATTTGACGAGGACACTCGCACTTTATATTTATGACTGATGGACTGTTATGGACAAAAACCAGACGGACATATTGAATAATCCAGGACAAAGGACAATTAACCCATGGGCATAAAACTAAAATCAACACGTCAAACATCATGATTACGGAAGTTTAAATAAGCATAATTCTTTTATTTCATATTTAATTTCCTTTATTTTATATTTAATTGCACTTCTAATTATCGCACTTTTATTTATTGTTATTTAATCGCACTTTTAATTATCGCAATTTCATTATCGTTATTTACTTTATGCTTTAATTTAAGTCTTGTATTTATTTTATATTTTACATTAGGTTTTAACTGCGACTAAAGTTTTAAAATCGACAAACCGGTCATTAAACGGTAAAAACCCCCCTTTATAATAATAATATTACTTATATATATATTTGTATTTTTATAAAAGTAAACTAATATAGCGTTGAACTTTGTTTAAAGATTTCCCTGTGGAACGAACCGGACTTACTAAAAACTACACTACTGTACGATTAGGTACACTGCCTATAAGTGTTGTAGCAAGGTTTAAGTATATCCATTCTATAAATAAATAAATATCTTGTGTAAAATTGTATCGTATTTAATAGTTTTTCCTAGTAAAATATAAACTATTTTATATACACCTCGCATAACATCATTCATTCATTGAGGAGTTCAAAAAGTATCTAACTCCAAACATTTTAGAGGAACAAATCCTATATTGTATACACGTGTCTATCACGAGCTTTACATTATACCCAATAATAGCTTTTATAACAGCCTTATTCAAGACAGCGTTTAATCATATCAAAGTACAATGCTACACTTATCAAGACGGGCGTGCATCTCAAGTCAAAGGACACAAAGACATAATCACTAAAAGATTCACTACTGACTACAATCCATGTAGTGACATCTCATGGTTGTGTCATTCCAATATTCATCATCAATGAATACATATGAATTTTGGTCTCAACAAGTTAACTATTCATCATCAATGAATATAACCAAAATTTCACATTAATCTTAATTCATGTTATTCCCATAACATGACCGATTATGGAGATTTTGAATAATCAACAATTATTCATGGATTAAACATGCTAATATAGAACACAGTGATATAAATGAAAACGACCATATCAAGTATGTCAATTCATTAATATAAAACTGCTTAATGTTCTAAAAATATCCAAATATTAAATTACAAATGAAAAAGATCAGCAGCATAACGAAGTCCAATACTGCTAGCATGATCATCATGCTTGTTGTGCATCATGGGCTTCGTGAACGGGTCAGCCACATTATCATTTGTATGAACCTTTAAGAATACTAATATCATTCCTCTTAATGACTTAATGAAATGTAGTCAAACTTTTGAAGAATGTGCAAGATACTTAAATGTACATGTGATTCTTTCAAAAGTATATTAACACTCGAACTATCACAGTATATATTATAGAAGATTAAATGTTGTGTACTACTCTGAGTATAATAACAAACTTCCTTATCCAGACAAATTTCTGAGCAGCTTCTCAGTCAATAATGTATTCTGCTTTTGTTGTAGATTGTTCAATAGTGCTCTGCCTAGAGTTCTTCCAATCAACTGTGTTGCCCATCATGACAAAGAAACAACGTGACTGGATCGAGAATCATCTTGATCAGTTTGGAAACTAGAATCAGTATAAAACTTAATACTTAACTCTTCTTCCAAATCACCGTAAACCAAGAACATATCATTAGTACTCTGCAAATACTAAAGAATATTCTTAACAACAATCCAATATACTTCATCTGGATTATGTTGACAATGACTCATCAAACTCAAAACTAATGAAACATTGAGCATAGTACATATCATGGCATACATAATAGATCATATAGCCGAAGCATATGTGATACATTTCATTAGTATGATGAAGACAGTATAGCTGGATTTAAAAAAAGAAAAAGAAAAAAAAAGAGATATATACAGAGATTTGCCAACATTTAAAGATAGTAGAGAGATACAAATGAACCTGATATAATTGAATTGGAGAGTGATCGTGTGAAATGGGGGGTCGACGAGAAGTAGAATTTGAGTTGAAATAAGAAACCCTAAATAAAAGGGAGGAAAGTTGAACTGTATGTATCTAAGATGGAGAGAATTTAGAGACAGTTATGACAAAATATCAATTTAACCAGGAGTGTATAATTGTACATTTCAGTTCTCAAATCTCCATTTTATATTTTTATTATTATTTATTTTAATTTAATCTTTGTTGCTGTGTGATCTGTGTCAACAGAAAAGTATTGGTACAAAATTTTGAGAGAGTATGACCGACATGAGGTGCTCCCAAACTTTATTTTGCTTGATTGATTGGTCTTCAAGGTTTGCACGAGTTACAAGCTTGGTCTCCGACAGTAAATTTGACGTCACTTAACCGCTGCAACACAAGGAACAATTATGAGAAGTAGTCATTCTAGAATAAGTATTTGATCCGTTTCATTCTTTGACTGCTCGGCTTCTCAAAAAAAAAAAATATATAGAAACTTGTTCTTGCTTTCCAGTTCAGGAAGTGACCCTATATGTGTGGCATATGATGATATTTTCGTCCATTTCATCCTTCTAGTTGCTCTAGCTAATATCTTCTAATTCATCCATCTCATTAAGTTTTTTTTTTTTTGAACAACAATACGAGATCATTTAGGGGGACTTAACCACTCACGCGTTCATTTCCCTGCAGTTGCATAACCCGCCCCAACTGCTGCTCAGGAGGAAACCCGACCTAATCCGATGGCATGTGCGGTAAAACTCACTCCCCCACTGTCCCGACAATGCGATGTACGGAAGGCACCCTTGGGTGGAATTCATGGGTAAATGGGCAATCTTTTGTGCAATGTTACACCCCACAGCAATCGAACTCTTGTAACTTTTAGAACTCTTGACCTCTCGCTAAGAGATGCAGGTCACTACCACATGAGCTACAACACAAAGTTATCCATCTCACTTAGTGTTCGATCAATTTGATTGCTTTGTAACTCTTGATGATATTTTTATCAATGGTCTCACTGAAATTAGTTAGGCCATTATGTTTTAGGCTACATATGTTCGGGAAGGCGAAAGGTAATGATGGGTGAAATTTAGATCTTGATGTTCCGAATTTTAAAATAATGACATCTCATGAATACTTAAATAAAGTAGTCATCAAAAGTATATTTTGATACCTTAAATTAAAATAAATGGAATGCTTTACGACGCGTTCACGAGCATGATGACCAAACGAGGAGTACAAGAGTTCATATGTTTGGTTTGTTCGGTTTTATGATTGTAAGGAATTAATTTGAGTCTTTTACCTAGCTTATGTAAATTTTAAAATAGTTTAGTGTGCCAACGTGAGGATGAGTGATCGTTGAGGAAGACATGGATGTCAACTGACAAGTTTTTTCAAATGATGCAATGAGATGTGCGATATAGGTATTGAAAGTGTTGAAAGTGTTTTAAGCGAATCAATAGTCAATGACTTAAAGTGTAACATCCCAATTTTTGAGAAGGGTGATGCGCCACATCTCCTCAGTGATGCGTCACATCCTTGTCTTGTGGTTTGTTATGACAACTTTTGTATTCTAAGGGACCGGATGTGTAACTTGATTTTAAAGCGGGTTTTAACTCAAATCAGATCTGAAAGCACCTTATTTCTTCTCAAATGTTCCAAGGATTTCCTCTCAACCTAGAGAGAGAAAGTAAAGATCATGCTGGTTTGAAGAGGAATGATGACCCAAAGCTTGTGTAATTCTGTTCTAGAAATCGAGGGCTTCTATTTCCTTTCTTTGTAAGTTGTAAATCCGAATTTCATATGTTTAGTTCTTGATTTAGGAAGGTATTTTGGGTTGTTGGTGTTTATAAACCTCAGATATTATGTTTGTGGGTTTAGATGGTCTTAGGGTTAGGTATGCAACCTCATATTTTGAGGGTTTTGGTTAATTTAATGGCCAATTTTTTACTAGGGTTAGTCAAATTGATGATGTCAAGTTGTTTAAATTATGTGATTTGGTATTGAATATGTTAAATGGAACTTGTGAATAAATGACTAGTGTGTTTCATAGTAAAAATCTAATTTTGGTCATGTTTGACTAAGATGAACCTTGTGTATGGAAGATAAGAATTTATTCTAGGGAATGGTTTGTGAAGACTTACAGATTAATCAACACTAAATAGAAGTATGGTTGGATGAAGATGTATGTTGACGTTTTAGCAATAACCTGACGGATTGCGATGTCCTTTGAGATTGAGAAGACTTGTGTTATCAATGTATTCAGATGTGTAAACTTTGAGAAAATTTGAGAGGTTCTGAAGAGACAATAAGGAATGTACCACTGTTCTATGTAAGGAAGACAGAGATCTCTGAAGATGTGAAACTGGAGACCGAGTATCTTAAGTGGCACTAAATGGTAGGGTGTCAACATGACGTAGCGTCGGGTGCCTTTCTATACCTGATCAAGCATTGTTCGACTCTGGTTACGTAGAGTTAAATGTGGTGTTTTCCGGTGGTGTTTAAACGAATGTGTAAGGGTGTTGTGAAGACCCATTGTAGTAGTAATCGCTGAAAATGTGTTGATGACTGTTAGCATTTTATTAGAGGGTGGAAGATGTTAAAACTTATGAGGATTTGAGTTGAGTCCTTTTGAATTGTTGCTATGAATACTATCTTGTCTGCATGTGTGAAACTCGGGTTTAGTATATAGCCAATGGAAGGCGAAGAAGAAATAAGAAGTGCAAGATGAATACTTCATGATATATTCGAGAGAATTGTTGTCGGGGTATATTAGAACATGAATTTTGAATTAGATGTGAAGCTTAATGTGAATAACTTGAGGAGGCGTGTAAGCCTTAGAATTTGAAATATCAGAGTGTAATCAATATATAAGAGATCGTGAAGCGTGGTTTTGATACAGATTGAGACATGTGGTTTACTTATCGTTCTTGATGTAATTCATGGAAAACTTGGTAGATGCACTAATGTTGAGTGATATATATATATATATATATATATATATATATATATATATATATATATATATATATATATATATATATATATCACCCTCCAACGGTCTAAATGAGAAAATGATTCATGTGTTAGAAGACGCGTTGTAGTCTTGAGTGTCTGTCTTTGGTGGAAGTTGATGTGGGTATTCGTCATAGGTGGAGTTCTCATACGACAATAGCCTTGTGCTAGTATTGGGATACTACTGTAGGAAGTGTATATTCGGGAGAAATGTCAAACTGGATTGTTGACAAGAAAATTCGGAGGGTGGAATCGAGAAGAACTAATGTTTTCCACTAGATAGATTGAATAGCCTGAGTTATTGAAAACGGATCGAGATAGACAAAAGTCCTATGCAATGAGCATTTATGACTAAATAAATTCCGTAAGTGGGATCTGGTGATGTACAATGCTTACCTACTTAACATTATGCGTTAAGTTTGAGGTCATGCATCCGGGATGCAGGTGGAGCCTCTAGGTGTGTTCGATACTGGGCACATCAGAGAGTCCAATTGGCACTTTGGTGTTTTGATGATTGTATGACATCCGGGATGCTGAGGAGGTTTGTATCATGATGATATGGTCAAACCTCAGGATGACATGAGTTATCCTTGGTTGATGTACGATGATGTACGAGATGGATTGATTGTGGTTGAAGGTATGAATACACGTATATATTTGTTGTATTCACTAAGTGTTTCGCTTACCCTGTTGTTGTTTATCTTTTTTTATAGGTTCGCATACGGATAAGGGTAAGCTAGATTACTAGCTAGATGATACGCTTGTATACTTTGAGATGCGAAAATGCTTGTATTACTTGTTGTGGATGATTATTGCTTTTGGTAGATGCTTTTGGGTGGGATAGATATATCCCGAGGACCATGCTTATGATTTTGGTATTCATAAGTCGAAATGGGTCAAGTTTGCTACATGATGTTTTAACGGGTCAGTTTTATACTAATTATCGCATATTATCATGTGAACTTGTTGAGAGTGTTGGTTTTATGGTTTAAATGTATTTGAAATGAAATATGTTTTGGTTAAGAACATGTATCGATTTGGGTCCTTGAAAATGGGTCAAAACAGCTAAAGTTGCTAAAAACTGGGTAATCAGCTGGAGATGTGCCGCATTAGTTTCGGATGCGCCGCATCTGTGTGCTTGTTGGTCATGGTCAATAACAGTTGAAAAGTGATGCGCCGCATCAGTCACAAACGCGTCGCATCTGTAACAAACGTGCCGCATTTGTAACTGCTTTAAAAAGGAAAAAAGAAAAAGAATATTGTCGTTTTACTGAAAACGGGTCGAGATCGTTTCATAAAGTAAAGGTATTGTGTGACGACCGGGAAATTTTCGACCAAATTTAAACTTAATCCTTACATGTTTCCGACACGATAAGCAAAGTCTGTAATGTTGAGTCTCTAAAAATTCTAACTATGTTCATATATTCAATTACCTTTGACTATTCCCAACGATTCACGAACAATTATATTTAACTTGATGTGCATATATAATTATATATATATATACATATTAATTGAAAACGTTAACAAAGTATTAAATGTATGATATCGTACAATAAACTTATTGGTTTCTATATCTATTTGATATATTTAACTTTAGAGTTATAAGTTAATGCCTGATGATTGAATTGGAAGATATTTTATCTTTTATCAATTCCATAAACATTGTGATATGATTACGAGTCTCTGCTGTGAGGTCCACGTTGATTTGAGAAATCTTTCCATTTTAACAATATTCGGAATAAATGGTAAAGTGATCTATAAGTAAGAACAATAATGTCAATTAACGATAACTGGACAAAAGTTAGTAGAGATTCCTGCTTAACTTTCAATGCAATGATTGCCTCGTGTCTTTTGATAAGATAATTATTTAGTTTTCATAATATTGAAAACGTTTTATGATATAAATGAAACCTTTTAAAGAATGAATTTGAATATATACAATAAGTCGGAATGTTAAATGTTAGAACTAAATAGATAAATAACTCGCAACGTGTATTTAAAACGTATTTATGAATATATATATATATATATATATATATATATATATATATATATATATATATATATATATATATATATATATATATATATATATATATATATATATATATATATATATATATATATAGTTTCAAATTAGTTAAGTAAACTATAATAACACTTGTCTATTGATTCGATTGATATTTAAATAAGTTAACTAGAACATTTAAGAAGTTAATATAAACGCTAGTACATAAATGAATTATATTAATTATAAATTCTAAAATGTAAACGTTATGAGATATAATAGTTTTTATTATGTAAACGAATTTAGAATATATATATATATATATAATAAACTTTAAATATATATGTATATATATATTTAAAAACTGAACGTTATATCGTTAAATAAAGAATTACAAATAGATGTATATGAAATGCAATTTCTAAACAATGATATATATACTTTACAATATAATAAAATATAATGTTAGAAAATGTTAACTTAAATATAAAATATTTTGATTTTATATATTTTTCTTGTAAAGATTTAAAATAATATTATTAAATATATTTTGATAAATAACAAGACAATGATTTATAGAAGCAAATGACCAAAACACTCAAATGTATAAGTTACATTTATTGTAATATAAATTATTGGCGAATAAGTCTAATCTATATATAATATAAAAGTGACTCCTTGAGTCATAAATGAGAGCACTAAAACCTCTTAATTTAATCATTTACAACTAAAAAAAAAACATTTTTTCTTATTTCCTACTTAATTTTATAATAAGGTAATAATTAAAAAATAAAAGAATTAGAAAATTCATTAATAATAATATCTAAGTTTTAATCCTTTCATTTTCCATGTATTAAATTGATTAATTTCAATCCTTTCATTATTCTTATAATTCCTTATATTAAATAAGTTATTATAATGTTACCTATAAATACTCATTATTCATTTTCAGAATACACATTTTTCTTTTCACCACATACATTGCAAATACTAACTAATAATTGATAGAGTTTTATATATGTTAGTTCTTAATCATCATCATCATCAATTTAGTAAGATTATTTCCTCATGTAATGTTGTATATTCATCTATCACACGAACGTTAGACTTATGCTACGGTATGACTTTATTAACAAGTTATTATTATTATTATTATTATTATTATTATTATTATTATTATTATTATTATTATTATTATTATTATTATTTAGGTTTCTTTTGTTGTTAATATGTAGTGATGTCAACATCTTACTCGGACAAGTTTCAGATATTACAACATTAAGGGACACAACATTGCGGAGTATTTCCTATTGCGAATATGTACATATATTAGAGAACACAAATTGTTTTATTTTTGTATTGGATTGTAAGTATGATTTATTTAATTTAGCTTTTCTCTTGATGTTCAATATTTTCTTTTAATGTTGTATTATTAAATATTTTCTTTAGCAATTATTTGCACCATATAGTTCTTTGATAATGGATAAAGAAATTATGCCTTCTTTTTGTATCATATTTGTTATGGATGTAGGTTACAAATATTAAAGAATGCAAATTTTTTTTACTATTCTATTGAATTGTATGTACGTTTTGTTTAATTTGACTTTTATCTTGATTCTTAATATTTTTTTATGTTTTATTATTAAACGTAATCTTTTAGCAATCATTTACATCATAGAGTTCTTTGATAGATAATATGATAAAAAAAAATTATGACTTATATACATGGATAATACTTACTTCATATGATGACGAATAACAATAAAACATTATTATTATTATTATTATGATAAATTATAGTAAAATGATTATTAATGTAATTAACGATGGTAAAAAAAAATTGATTCTTGAATAACAAAGATAATTTAACATGTATTGAATAAGTCAATCATATTATACGTTATGTTTGATCGAGTAGCTATTACGAAGTAGTTTAATTAGCATATAATTGTTACTTTTAGTACATCAAGTTTAATATTAAGCACATGTATTGAATAAGTCAACCATATTATATGTTATGTTTGATCGAGTAGCTATTACAGAATAGTTTAATTAGCATATAATTATTACTTTTACTACATCAAGTTTAATATTAAGCAGCTTATTATTAAATATTAAGTTAATACTTACTACATATCAAATATTTGAGTTTTCATGGAACTATAATTACTTAATTATTACTCATAATAGATGTGTTTAAGAAAATAAAAATATAAAGATGGTAAAAATAGTTGATTAATTAATCAGGATAAGACAATTTAGAACTAATTTTTTTTAATAAAATGTTGCGTATAAAGTCTTTCAGATTGATTATTGATATTCAGTTATTATCATACATTTGATCCTAAATATTTTTAATCATAACTAAAATTGATGCATGTTATGCATAATAACAATAGTTTTAAACTTTTCATTTTTCCTAAACATTCATAATAACTTTATGTTATGTCATAAATAATAACAATAGTTTTAACCTTTTCACTTACCTTACATATAGTACCTAATTAAATTGATAGTCATTGTTGTCTTCAAATACTATTTTTCATTTTTCACCTCACTACACTTTTCAAATGAAATAATGACACTTTTCAAATGAAACAATTGATAGAGTTATATAAATACACGTGTTTATCATTATTTTTTAAGATGTTTGATCTTCTATATAGTATTTGTTTGATCTTCACAATAAACTACACAAATTGATTTACGTATGTTTATATTCAAATATTCCAGATTCGTATTGTTAACCGTCGATATAAATAGCTTCACGTACCAACATTACAAGTGCGATGCAAAAACGCTTACCATATTCGTGCAACGCACGGGCAATGCACCTAGTTATTGTTAAAGGTACACGTCGCGAAACGTAAAGTACAAGTTTTCTAAGCGTACGAAAGGACGTTCGAAAAACCGGAACCGGGACATAAGTCGAGCGTCAACGTACAAGTCATTAGAACTAAATTTACAAGTTAACTATGCACGTAAATATAATTTAATATTTAAATAATTATAAAGATTATATATATATATATATATATATATATATATATATATATATATATATATATATATATATATATAATTTAATTAAATTGAGTGTCGGTAGCATTGTAAATGGAATATGTGCAGGTGACATGCCTCATGCGATCGCATGAGATCACCCACACATCTCCATGCGATCGCATGAGGGGTAGGTGAGGCAAACTTCCATATAAGTCGAACGATTTCACTCTGGTCTCATTCATTTTACACACTCCGTAGTTAATTTAATTATTTATTATTATTATTATTATTATTATTATTATTATTATTATTATTATTAATATTATTAATATTAGTATTATTATTATTAGTAGTATTAGTATACATAAAATACTACGACGAGGTTAGTTCGGGTTATTTCAAAACGAGTTTTTTGAGCGGGATAGAGATAAGAAAATTATGGGTTATAGCTATGGAGGTTATGGGTAATGTTCGTGGGTATTGTTCGTGAGGTTAACCTAGTGTTTATCCGTTCCGTTGCGTCTACGTACTTTCCTACAATATTGAATCACAATATTGATACGTGAGCATTCATATCTTATCTTTTATATATTAATAGTGTATCCCTGACTAGTGCTCGAGTATATATATGTTTATGCATGCTTGTATGCTTAATTTAGTCGTTAAATAGTTTATGATAAATCACGAATTTGATACATATGCTACTGAGATAAGGTATATGATATGCATGTCGTTGGAAAGCTGGCGAAAAATTAATAACTTTTAATTTAGAAATCGTGTGGTTTCGATGAACGGATTAAAAGATATGGTCAACTGAATCATCATTAATTCTATTATTATTATTATTATTATTATTATTATTATTATTATTATTATTATTACTATCGTCGTTATTGTTATCGTCATTATTATTATTATTAACTAATTATTATTATTATTATTATTATTATCATTATCGTTAACAATATAAGTATTATTATTAAAATTGTTATTGTTATTATTAATACTATCGTTATTATCACTAAGGTTATTATTATTATTATTATTATTATTATTATTATTATTATTATTATTATTATTATTATTATTATCATTATAATAATTATTAGTATTATCATTAGTATTATTATAATTATTATTATTAGTATCATTATCATTAAAACTAATATTAGTATCATCTAATTATTATGATTACTATTATTATCATTATTATGAAGGATATAAAAGAGGACTATAAGCTATTAAACAAATCGATTAGGAAATAATGAGTATAAGTATCATAATGAAAATAAAATATTGTAAGATATTGATTTAGATAAAAATATCGTTTTCATTATTTTTATCATTATTATTAAAAGTATCATTAATATTAAAACTATCATTTTTATTAAAATTATCATTTATAATAGAAATATCATTGTTATTATAAAATATCATTATTATTATTATCATTTTAGTATTATTATTATTAAAAATTATCATTTTGAATAGAATTATTTTTATATAAAATATTATTATTATTATTACAGTTAATATTAAAAAGAATTGTTATTATTAAAATTATCATGATTAGAATTATCATTTTATTATAATTAATATTATCATTAGTAAATAAATATTGTTATTATTATTATTAGTAGAATAATAATTATTATTATTATTATTACAAAATAATACAACTTTTACTCATTATTATTATTATCAATATTATTTTATCAAATAAATATGTGATACAAAGATATTTTCACTACACGTAATATAATTACATTAATAATACATACCACTATATTTTTATGATATTAAGTGAACTTTATAAATTTTATTACTTGAGATATGTAAAAGTATATTTTTATCATATATAAATTTTAATATAAATTTTTATTTATTAATAAATGACTTGTATTATTTACTATAATAAAATCTGATAAATATATTTAAATATATAAAATGACTATATTTAAGTTATATAATAAACATGTATAGATTTTGGAAGTAATTTTGGGTCAAGTTGACTTTTGTTGACTTTTGCATGTCGGTCTCGAGCATTAGGATTGTGATACACTACGACTTGACCTAAATTGTTAGACATATATTAACCAACATATAAATATATATACTTAATATAAGTTCGTGAATCCGAGGCCAACCTTGCACTTGTTCAGTGCCATCATATGCGTAATTACTACGAAATACAGTATTGTGAGTTTCATTACTCCCCTTTTAAATGCTTTTGCAATATATATTTTTGGGACTAAGAATACATGCACTGCTTTTATAAATGTTTGATGAAATAGACACAAGTACTCAAAACTACATTCTATGGTTGGATTATCGAATCGAATATCACCCCTTAGCTTGATATCCTGAGAATTAGGGAACAGTACCCCTAATTGACGCGAATCCTAAAGGTAGATCTACGGGAACTAACACCCCCCATTATGGAATTTGGAATGCTTTAGTACTTCGAGTTATTATTATACAGACGAGAGAATTCTATTTTTGGGATATTCTATATGCATCTTGTTAGTGTCGGTTACCAGGTGTTCACCATATGAATGATTTTATCTTTATGCAGACGAGAGGATTCTGCTTATAAATATGAAATCTTGTGGTCTATTAAAATAATGAAAATGAATGATTATGAAAAACTAATGAACTCACCAACCTTTTGGTTGACACTTTTAAGCATGTTTATTCTCAGGTATGAAAGAAAACTTTCGTTGTGCATTTGTTCATTTTAAAGATATTACCTGGAGTCGTTCATGGCATATTTCAAAAGACGTTGCATTTTAGTCGTTGAGTTCAACAAGATTATTATTAAGTCATTTATAGTTTGGATATATTATAAAATGGTATGCATGCCTGTCAACTTTTGATGTAATGAAAGTTTGTCTTTTAAAAACGAATGCAATGTTTGTAAAATATATCATTTAGAGGTCAAATAACTCGCAATGAAATCAATTATTATGTAACTTTTATAATCGATATGAATGGGGCATTTCAGTTGGTATCAGAGCGGTGGTCTTAGCGAACCAGGTCTTGCATTAGTGTGTCTAACGGATAGTTATTAAGATGCATTAATGAGTATGGACTTCGACCGTGTCTGCATGTCAAAATTTTTGCTTATCATTTCTTGTCGGAAATTACCTTCTTATCATTCTTAAGTCTAGACACGTTTTCCTGCAATTATTGCATAGATAGTGTATAGACAAAACTCACATCTTAGCATATCTGTTACTATAAACTCTGCCTGACAGCTTCCGAAAGTTCTTCTGTAATCTACGGAATCTTTTGGACTATATATATGTATTCTATATAATTAGAATATCATCCGAATCTAAAAAAATCATTTCATATCAAAAATCCATTAGCTGATCGTGTAAGATGGATCTTGGGTCTAAATTCGAATTTATATAATTCTGAAAGCGATTCTGAAGACTCTGAAGGTAGTGTGACCGAAGTGCCCCAACTGGCGGACTACACTTCTTTCTGGAGGAGATGGAGATGGGTTCGAGACGTACTCACTCGTTGGAGAAATGAAGAGGGGGAACCCTACCGCGAACCAAATTTACCTCCTGACATCGGAGAACTTGAAGCGCTCACCGGTCAACTAATTCGCAATACCGTTTTCACACTTTTTGCCCGAATATTCCGCCTCGAAGAACGCATTCATAGAATTATGTTGGTGATTCAACCTCTACTCCCGACTACTAATCAAGTAGGATTAGTGGAAGAAGTTAGAGAGCTTCGTACTGGATTTGAAGAAAGAATGGAGTTTTTGGAAAGTACAATACGCAATTTGGAAGATAGACTTACATCTACATCAACAACACCAGTACTAAGAACAACATCCACAGCGCAAGCCTCAATACCACAAGCACCACCAGCATCACTGGCATCAACAGTACCACCATCATCAATATCAATAGTATCATTACCACCACCAACAATAACATCTGCATCTCATACCTCAACATCACAATCTGTGTGACGACCCGGACATTTTCGATCAAATTTAAACTTAAATCTTATATGATTTCGACAAGATAAGCAAAGTCTGTAATATTGAGTTACAAAATTTTGAAACTGTTTACATGAATTCATTTAACCTTTAACTATTCCCGACGACTCACGATACGATTGCTTGTAAATGGATATGCATATATTTAAAAAATATATATATATATATATATTTGTATATAATAGTATATATATAGTAATTGTTATAATTAATTTTGTAAAAATAATAATAATATATAAAAAGTATCTATATATAAATAAAATATATATAATATATATATATTTTGTAATTTCGAAGTTATTTATTAAGCAAAGGTAACGCTCAATTTTTCATTCGATCGATAGTAAGCGAGTTAAAAAGGAACTTATGTAATTTTAAAATAAACGGTGATCCAAAAATGAGTTTTATAAATTATAAGCGTATTAATAATACATTTAGAAGTTATTTGATAAATTTTAAAATTTTATATTTTATTTGGGGTTGGGAGTGAATAATTAATGTAAAAATTATTTAATAATTAATGATCAAATTTTATACCATAATGACCAAAATAAATAAATATAGTTAATTTAAAAATATGGGATTTTTCTGAACACTTTTATCCGCCACTGATTTAACAACGGAGTACGATATTTCAGTCCGTGAATGAAATAGTAGACGACGGCTAACTTAATTGCACGTTTTAATTTTAATTTATATTATAATTATTATTATATTATATTTATATTTTCAATTGATGGAATGCGTAATCGAATGGAAATTTTTGAATTAAAGTTTACTGTATTGTTTGGCTGTTTTCATCCACTCAAACATATATATTCATATTATATATGTATCCCTTCTCTCTTCTGATTAACATATAACTAATCATTATTATTATATTAAATTTACTGTTTTTGTTTCTTTAAACCACTATCCGATTTATCTATATATATATATATATATATATATATATATATATATATATATATATATATATATATATATATATATATATATATATATATATTACATGCAATAGCAAAAAAACACATATGCACACATGATATATCATTATATAAACTAGACCACCACAACAACTTGTGTTCATCTCCATCTTCTGCTGGACAACATCATTCACCCTTGAACCACCTCACGATCTTCACTTCCACCGCCACTTATACATGACTCTGTTTCATGCTCCAATTCATCAAACAACACCACTTCTATCCTCTTACTCCTTCTTATTCGTAACCTTCATCATAACCACCATCTTGGTGAACCCATGAACCATAACGATCACAACCATTCACAATAATTCTTTCACCACCTATGATCACCATCGTCCAACACTCACCTACTTCGATTAATCTCCTGCCCAAACGTTCCTGTTTCTGTTTCACTTCCAACTGAAACCAAGAACCACTCCACCACTCATCCACCATTTTGTCACTATGCTACTGCAGCTGCTATGGTATCTATTTCCGTTAATACTACTACTGCATTTTATATACTTTTATTGTTTCTGTCGAACATGCTAGTAAGCAAAACCACCTACTGCTATTCTTTCTTCCTTATTCGAGAAAACCACCATTCACCATCTCTTTCTTTCTTCTTCTTGTTTCATTCGCAAAAAACCCAACACCACAGCCTATTTACATATCTGTTAAGTCCTTTGTTAACTCACCACCATCAACACCACTTTAATCATCACCTATGACTGCATAATTTCTGTACTATTTTCGAAACCCAAGCCAGACCATGATGAAACCTGCAAACACATCCATCAAACCATTTACAAAACAGGCTGCAATTTCGTTAACTACTCCTGCTATATTCTATTTATGTTTCAATCCAATAACACCCAACACTAACCCTCATCAATTATCTTTTTTTTCTTCTTCTTTCGATTACCATTATCAAACCCACCAAGAACAATCATTAATTTCTGCTCTTGTTCAACCAAATAATTATATAGAAAATATAAATGGATTAAAGAAATTAAGTGAATATTATAGAGTCAATTACATACTTGATGAATTAAATAACCGATAACCTACCTGATCAATTGATGAACCGATTTCATGATTAGATCGATGGTGATGATAAGTGATACAATCCCTGTCGAATCCTTCTTATTGATTCGAACAGACACCAAAACCAAACACCACCTGTTAAGGACTACTGCTCCTCTGTTCAAAATTTATTTCAGTTACCCTCTTCTATTTCGAATTGATTGATCGACTGCTGAACCAAAGACCTAGATCGATCGACGGGAGCAATTTTGGGCTGAACGATATCATCACACACACGCAGACATCGATTTAAGCTGTTTGATACAACTTGGGCCGTAAGAGTTAGTTTTGGATTACTGATGTCGTAGCGTGGGGGTACGAAATAGTTTATATTTTTACTAGGAAATACTATTAAATATGCTACAATTTTACACAAGTTTTAATTATTTATTTACAAATGGGATATACCTAAACCTTGCTACAACACTATAGGCAGTGTACCTAATCGTAGAGTAATATAGTTTTTAGGAAGTTCGGTTCGTTCCACAGGGAGCGGGCTTATTGCACACTATATTTTTAAACAACTATATTTGTACAAAATATATATAATTATATATAATAATATATAAAAGGGGGTTTACCGTTTAATGACCGGTTTGTCGATTTATATTTTAAGCGAAGCGTATAGTAAATGATGATATTTAAATAACAATATAAAATAAATAACAATAATTAAAATGACAATAAATAAAAGTACGAGGAAATATGAAATAAAATATATTATGCTTATTTAAACTTCCGTAACCATGATGGTTGACGTGTTGATTTTAGTTTTATGCCCATGGGTTAATTGTCCTTTGTCCTCGATTATTTAATATGTCCGTCTGATTTTTGTCCATAACAGTCCATCGGTCATAAATTTAAAGTGCGAGTGTCCTCTTCAAATTATTCTTATACCCGAAGTCAAATATTCCAACTAATTGGGGACTTAAACTGTAACAAGGTTTTAATACTTTGTTTAATAATTACACCAGGATATCGACTGCGTGTAAACCAAGGTTTTAATACTTTGTTAACAATTACACCAATTACCCTTGAATGTAATCCACCCCTATTTTAATGAGTCCATTGACTATTAATCCATCCCCGTGTCCGGTCAAATGAACAATAATTCGTACTTATAAATATCTCGCCCATCGTGTCCGATTAAGCGTATGTGGTTATATATAGATACATCAAATCATAACCTTTATATTAAATTAACGAGGTATCGTTAATTTAATATAAAGCCCATTAATAGCCCATAGTCTAATTTCCACAATTGTCGTTCTTTTGTCCAAGCCCCAATTATGGTACAAAACCCAATTACCCCGTCTTTAATATTTAGCTCAACATCATGATTACTTCGGCTCAAATAAGCATAATAATAACTTAAGTACGAGACATTAATTTAAGAAGGAGAACATAGCTTACATTGATTATTTATCGCGTAGTAGTACACGGACAGAGCTACAACTTTAAAACCCGTAAAAATAACTTTTACATAACCCAAACTAATCTAATATAACACTAATCTATACTATATATATATATATATATATATATATATATATATATATATATATATATATATATATATATATATATATATATATATATATATATATATATATATTATATATTTATTTATATTATACTACGGAGTATTATTATTATTATGTTTTTTAAACTCGTAGAATTCGTGGCCTTTTATAGGGATTTCTGATTTTTCAAACTCCGCGAGTCGTGGAGTTTTTGGCCTTCAAACTCCGCGAGTCGTGGAGTTTGATTTTCCAGCTCACATCAATTTGGATCTTAGCTTTGCCGACATAATATATAAATAAATATAATATATAAATAATTTTAAGAATTATTTAAATATTATATTATATTTATGTGCATAGTTGACTTGTAATTTTTAGTCCGTTGCGTCGAGCGTTGAGAGTTGACTCATGTCCCGGTTCCGGATTTTCGAACGTCCTTGCGTATTATTTTATATCGTGTACTTTGCGTTCCGCAACTTGTACTCTTGTCATTTTAGACGTTCTTCATCAATAATTTGAACCTTTTTAATTGTATTTTGTACTTTTGAGCTTTTTGGACGTTTTTGTCTTCAAATCTTCGTTTTAGCCTTTTGTCTTCGCACTTATTTATTTAAACAATTACAATGAAAATATAATACAATTACAAATGAAAACCTATTATTTAGGAGGGATATTGCTATGAAATATATGTTCCTTTTTAACCTTATCAAATATTCCCACACTTGAGCGTTGCTTGTCCTCAAGCAATACAGAACTTGAAATAAAATCACACTTCACTCGAATCACTTTTTTATTCTCACACTTTATACATCAGTGATTTTGATACGGCGGTATAAACAATGATAGTGACGATAGAACCATGGTTAAAGGTGGGTGTGCCATCCACAGTTGCCTCGGGTTTAGGTCAATGACACTTGCAATCAAATAGCCGATTTACTTTTGGTTTCCAAAGCAAAGTGTACATTTGAAAGGCGGTTTAAAGTCCCACGTGACTATGAAAATTTAGATCCGTTAGGAAATTGGATCTTTATGAAAACATTTGATCTTTTGAAAATTCAATCTAGCTTTTACCCTAGACAAGTTTTCCGGAATAACCCTTCACCGGTGTTTGCAAAATATTTTTGTGGGTTGTGTGGGTTTCAGATTTGAAAATTTTAGCTCAACACTTGTGGTTTTGTGTTACACACTTACTAACCTTATATTAGGAAAGCAACACGTCCAGTTCACTTGTCCCGTATATTACCTTTCGATAAACTACCGTCCGGTTGTAAAGGAAAGTGATGAACAAGCAACTGTTAAGGCAATGTCCCGTGACTTGCTTTTGATTATGGTCTATAAACGTGTCGGATGCTAGTACTATCCTTTGTAGGAGCAATAGTAAAGATCATCCTATGATTTTTCGGTCTGGCACAAGGTCCTGTCTTCGACCATGCTATGCAACCACCGTTCTTACGGTTGACACCCGATTTGGTTCAGGTGACCTAATGAATTCTAGGTGAATTCCTAGGATTTTACGTTTAATGGTAATGAACGCATTGAAAATAGGTTTTCAGAAAACAAATCGGTTTGTAATTTTGATCAAAATATTTTCTCATTCAAGCTCGAGTTTAGATATCATCGAATTCCATGAGTTTGTAATTCTCAATCTTTAAGGTCAATCTCAAGGATTGAGTAATATCAGGCTTAAAAGCTGATTTTTAATCTTTAAGGAGATTATCCTTTCTGGGGGTCTGATTCATTAGTCTAATCAAGCTAATTTGCAAGGCGCCCTCCCCATTTTACAAGACAGATCCTCTCATGGTTAGGATAAGTCTGACCACTTGCGACCCTATTTGATGCTGAAGTCCGTGGATTTCCTGCTGATTTTAGTGATGACTTTTCTAGATTTTTCGTCAACCTACAGCTGGTCTGGAAGACAACTTCTTGACCTAAATCAAGAAGCGCGTCTCTTTTTCGGAAGACTTTACTTTCTTTTAATGATGGAATTGATTCATCGTGTAGATCCATTTTTTCTTTTCTTTCATCGGGTAAAATAGTTAATTTAGTCCAAAACAAAAGCACCTGCAATAACTTTACGGAAACATGTGCTAGATAGTTTTTAATTGAATAACTAGGTACATTCTTCCCACACTTGGCTTTTTTCATGTGTCTTTTTATATCCTAATAAATAAATTTAAGCGTTTTAGTTGTTTCTCAATTTTTGTCCTTTTCGAGGTAACGATAATTTTGGTATTAACACCTAGTTTTCACCGTTCATAAATATATATAAACATGATTTTAAATTCATTTAGTTGAAAATTTTTCAAATTTTCATAAAATTTGGCAAATAAACCAAGTATAAACCCGAGAGAATTTATAACCCTTCCCCACACTTGAGATTATGCAATGCCCTCATTTGCATGAAATCAGACTCTAATTATAAATTCATGAGGGTGATTAGTGTAGAAAAATGATTGAAAATACCCAGTTTGTAATTACAAAGCTCGTCGAATGATAGATGGCGCGCCTCATCGTTTATTCCTTCTTGTTTTATCATACATGCCCTTTTTTCTTTCAAAAACGACTGCTTTTCTGAACTGTTTACTAATATTTGAAAAAGTGTCTTTTACCCTAATCATGCATTTTTATTAACGAGTTATGCACTAACCCGAACCCCTAATTTAACGTTAAGTGGGGTTAAACTTCCCCACACTTAGCTGACGACATGTGAAGTCGGTAGAATAAGTTCCAAGAATTAAAATAGTGAGTCAGTTATTTACATCTCGGGTGGTATATATTATATCAATGGGTTTAAAGTTTAGACCCACCCGATCGTCACTACTTAATTCTTTTTTAAGTGTAGCTTTTAGTAAATTGATATGTCTCTTTTCTGGTTCTTGGTCAAATGGATCGATATACACCGACATACATATTTCTATAGGGTGGACAATTCCTAACATTTCCTTCCGTTTATTCTAGGGATCAAAGTTTTCACCACTATTACCCAATTGGGTGAAATCCAAGGTGTCATTATCTATTACAGCTCGTAGTTCATTTTCGGTAGATGACTCGTCTATTGAGAATATTGGGTTGGAAGGTTGTGTAATGGTGAAGTTCGGTTTGGCCTCGGGGGTAAAATTTTCAACGTTATCGTTTTCCCAAGAGTACCAATTTGTCACCCTTACTTCTTCTTCATCATCCATTGATGGATTGATGATTTCGTCGGTAGAGGCTAATGTGTCATTATGTTGTGAAATTGGTAAGACTGAATAAAAAGTATCATCGGGATAGTTGGTGATTTCGGAGCTCTCGAATTCATCAAAATTCGATGATATGAGATTTTCTTGTACAATACTCCTCAGATCAACAGGTGTGTAGTCTGATAGAGTTTCAGCTTGCCGGTTTACAAACTCTCTCATTTGTTCATTTTGAGCATTGAGTTCTTCGAGTTTGATTTTCATATTGTCTAATAAATTTTCAGACACGTAATTTTTCTCGTCTACTGGTTGTTGAGTTTGGAAATATTCTTGGGAATAATCCCAATTTGAATTGTATTCTTCATAATCATTCCATTCAGGTTTCGTGGGTGCGTAATTTTCCATAGGAACGTAATAATAACATTCCCATGTTGAGTGATAATCTCCACAGATTTCACAACCAGTTATTGTTTCGTCATTCGTGATCCAAGATTGACCGAACGAATTGTCATCAACACTCGGTTGAGAGTATTGATTTCGTATGTCGTAAAGAGTTTCCAAAATATCTTCGAGACTTTTCATAATGCGCTTATTACCAAATTTTAATTATCCTATTAGTTATAAATATAAAAATTATATAAGTTATCAAATTAATAGACTTTTCTGCTTTTGCCCACGTTTCGAATAGCCAATAGATGCAGCAGGGAGCCAGAACCCTTTAAATCGGAAGCTCACAACTCAGCCACTAACAAATTCAACTATTACTACGAAGCAGAAAATTTGGATGTCTATCAATTTAACCACTTAAAATAATTTTTCGTTTGGAATTATTAGAGAAGAAGTAGAAAAAATTTCTAAGTCCTAAAACTAGCGTGGCGAGAAATAAGAAAGAAAAAGAAGCGCGTCGAAAAATATCGAGAAATAAAAATAAGAAAGTAGCGCGTCGTGACTTAAAAGGCACTAAAATTTTAAAATCGTCGCAAAATTCTAAAGCACCTAAATCTTAGTCTAAAGAAATAGCACTTAAGGGATTTTACGGCAAAGCCTAAAAATCTAAAAATAAAAATAAGCTACGGCAAAACTAAATTTAAAATTAACTACGAACGATAAAAATATTACGATTACACTAAATAAAAGGATACAAAATATAAAAATAAAAAGTGATAAAATTACTTATTTTTATAAAAATAATATTTTTATATTTATTTTATAAAAGTATTAATTTTTATATATAATAAAACTAAATATAATTAATTAAAACTAATTAATTAAAACTAAAACTAGATAATAAATTAATTAAACTAATTTAGGGTTTTAAAAAATAATAATAATTAATATAATCCGTAATTAATGCGAAGTAGGGTTCCTGGGTGCGCCTGTCAGGATGGCTCCTCGAGTCGTGGAGTTTTAAGCCTGCAAACTCCGCGAGTCGTGGAGTTTGAAAGACGTTTTTTTTTAATTTTATATTGTTTTTCTAAAATGATATAAATATATTTATAGAAAAATAAATTAAAAATATAGCGTTTCACCGAGTCCCCGGCAGCGGCGCCAAAAACTTGATGTCGTAGCGTGGGGGTACGAAATAGTTTATATTTTTACTAGGAAATACTATTAAATATGCTACAATTTTACACAAGTTTTAATTATTTATTTACAAATGGGATATACCTAAACCTTGCTACAACACTATAGGCAGTGTACCTAATCGTAGAGTAGTATAGTTTTTAGGAAGTCCGGTTCGTTCCACAGGGAGCGAGCTTATTGCACACTATATTTTTAAACAACTATATTTGTACAAAATATATATAATTATATATAATAATATATAAAAGGGGGTTTACCGTTTAATGACCGGTTTGTCGATTTATATTTTAAGCGAAGCGTATAGTAAATGACGATATTTAAATAACAATATAAAATAAATAACAATAATTAAAATGACAATAAATAAAAGTACGAGGAAATATGAAATAAAATATATTATGCTTATTTAAACTTCCGTAACCATGATGGTTGACGTGTTGATTTTAGTTTTATGCCCATGGGTTAATTGTCCTTTGTCCTGGATTATTTAATATGTCCGTCTGATTTTTGTCCATAACAGTCCATCGGTCATAAATTTAAAGTGCGAGTGTCCTCGTCAAATTATTCTTATACCCGAAGTCAAATATTCCAACTAATTGGGGACTTAAACTGTAACAAGGTTTTAATACTTTGTTTAATAATTACACCAGGATATCGACTGCGTGTAAACCAAGGTTTTAATACTTTATTAACAATTACACCAATTACCCTTGAATGTAATCCACCCCTGTTTTAATGAGTCCATTGACTATTAATCCATCCCCGTGTCCGGTCAAACGAACAATAATTCGTACTTATAAATATCCCGCCCATCGTGTCCGATTAAGCGTATGTGGTTATATATAGATACGTCAAATCATAACCTTTATATTAAATTAACGAGGTATCGTTAATTTAATATAAAGCCCATTAATAGCCCATAGTCTAATTTCCACAATTGTCGTTCTTTTGTCCAAACCCCAATTATGGTACAAAACCCAATTACCCCGTCTTTAATATTTAGCTCAACATCATGATTACTTCGGCTCAAATAAGCATAATAATAACTTAAGTACGAGACATTAATTTAAAAAGGAGAACATAGCTTACATTGATTATTTATCGCGTAGTAGTACACGGACAGAGCTCCAACTTTAAAACCCGTAAAAATAACTTTTACATAACCCAAACTAATCTAATATAACACTAATCTATATATATATATATATATATATATATATATATATATATATATATATATATATATATATATATATATATATATATATATATATATATATATATATATATATATTATTGATAATGCTAAAAACGAACATATATTTCATAGCATTATTCCTCAAGAAAGACAAGCTTTTAGTTGCAATTGTTCTATTTACAAGTGATATTCGTTTAAATAATAAAAGGTGAAGACAAAAGATAGATTCGACGAATTGAAGACGCAAACGACCAAAAAGCTCAAAAGTACAAAATACAATCAATGAGGTTCCAATTATTGATAAGAAACGTCTCAAAATTACAAGAGTACAAGATTCAAAACGCAAAGTACAAGATATTAAATTATTCGCAAAGACGTTCGAAAATCCGGAACCGGGACCAGAGTCAACTCTCAACGCTCGACGCAACGGACTAAAAATTACAAGTCAAATATGCACATAAATATAATATAATATTTAAATAATTACTAAAATTATTTATATAATCGTCGGCAAACAAAGAGCCAAAGTTGAGTGAGCTGTAAAATGGAACTCCGCGACTTGCGGAGTTCGAAGACCAACTGGGCCGCGAATCGCGGAGCCCCAAAAAATGAAACTGCCTATAAAAGCCAGCGAATTCTGATCGTAAAAATATCCTTTAATCTCTCTCTCAATATATACGTAATATATATATATATATATATATATATATATATATATATATATATATATATATATATATATATATATATATATATATATATATATATATATATATTAATTTTAATTTCTAATAATAAGGGTGTGTTAGTGAATGTTGTAAGGGTGTAAGTCGAAATTCTGTCCGTGTAACGCTACGCTATTTTTAATCATTGTAAGTTATGTTCAACCTTTTTAATTTAATGTTTCGTAGCTAAGTTATTATTATGCTTATTTAATCCGAAGTAATCATGATGTTGGGCTAATTATTAAAATTGGGTAATTGGGCTTTGTACCATAATTGGGGTTTGGACAAAAGAACGACACTTGTGGAAATTAGACTATGGGCTATTAATGGGCTTTATATTTGTTTAACTAAATGATAATTTGTTAATTTTAATATAAAGATTTACAATTGGACGTCCCTATAAATAACCATATACACTCAATCGGACACGATGGGTGGGGTATTTATATGTACGAATAATCGTTCATTTAACCGGACACGGGAATGGATTAATAGCCACTAGAATTATTAAAACAGGGGTGAAATTATATACAAGGATACTTGGCATAATTGTTAACAAAGTATTAAAACCTTGGGTTACACGCAGTCGATAACCTGGTGTAATTATTAAACAAAGTATTAAAATCTTGTTACAGTTTAAGTCCCCAATTAGTTGGAATATTTAATTTCGGGTATAAGGATAATTTGACGAGGATACTCGCACTTTATAATTATGACTGATGGACTGTTATGGACAAAAACCAGACGGACATATTAAATAATCCAGGACAAAGGACAATTAACCCATGGGCATAAAACTAAAATCAACACGTCAAACATCATGATTACGGAAGTTTAAATAAGCATAATTCTTTTATTTCATATTTAATTTCCTTTATTTTATATTTAATTGCACTTCTAATTATAGCACTTTTATTTATTGCTATTGTATTTAATTGCAATTTTAATTATCGTACTTTTTAATTATCGCAAGTTTATTTTATCGCACTTTTATTATGTGAGGACCCCGACCTTATCCACCTGGACGAAGTCATCAACATTTGGTCCCATTGCGATGATCGACTCCAAGTAATGTCCTTAAATTGAGCAAATGCATAGCGGAAGACTTAATTCGTATCTGAGAATAAACATGCTTTAAAGTGTCAACCAAAAAGTTGGCGAGTTCATGGGTTTATCATAACAATCATTTCAATATTTTAATAGACCACAAAATTTCATAATCATAAACATAATACACTCGCAAGTGTATGTAAAGCATTCTAAGTGGTTGAGCACTTGGTAATCATACTTAACGTTTAATCAACGTCGCATATTCCCTTTATTATGAAATCTCACTACACCGTACCAAGTGTAGTCACCGAAACGAAGTACTGTGCAACCGTTGAATACTGGTCGTCCAGTCTGGTTGGGGTTGTCAGGCCCGATAGATCTATCAACAGGATTCGCGTTTACAATACTCATGTAAATAGTAGTTACCAAGCTACAGGGAAGTATGCCAGTGGTACAACTCAACGTAGAATATATTTTTAAGTACTTGTGTCTATTTCGTAAACATTTATAAAAGCAGCGCATGTATTCTCAGCCCAAAAATATATATTGCAAAAGCAATTAAAAAGGGAGCAAATGAAACTCACCTATTGTATTTTGTAGTAAAAATACATATTACGACATTGAACAATTGTAGGGTTGGCCTCGGTTTCACGAACCTATATCATTTATATATATTAATACATATAATCATAATCAACAAATTTATATATTATCTCTTAAATTATATATCTTATATATATATTTAAAATAGTTAATATTTATATAAGTTTATATATGTGTATACATATGATTAATATTATATTAAAAATAAATAATTTATTATATGTAAATATTTATATAAATAATCCTAATATATATAATTATATGAAATATTATGATAGTTGTAATAAATATACTCTTATATAGAAAATATTTATTTGTTATAATAATTTTGTTAATATGAAAGTAATAATGATAATAATAATAATAATAATAATAATAATAATAATAATAATAATAATAATAATAAGAATAATAATAATAATACTAATAATAATCTAAATGATAATTTTATAAATTTTGATAAAAATGATAATAATAATAATAATAATAATAATAATAATAATAATAATAATAATAATAATAAAAATAATAATAATAATAATAATAATAATAATAATAATAATAATAATAATAATAATAATAATAATATTAGTAATAACGATATTAATAATCCTTATACTTACTATAATCATAATGATAATAATAAGTAATAAATAATAATAATTATTATTATAATATTAATAATAATAACAATAATAACAATATTAACATAATTAATAATAATAATAATAAATAAAAAAAATTGGAATTATACCCTTAATAACATCATCATCTCCATCATTTAACATTATAGTACCATCATCATCATCATCATCTCATCCATCATCCTCATCATCCGTATAACATCTTAATTATCATACCATTATCATTATGTTCTATCTTAATCGTCATCATCTATATAATTATTCAATCATCTCGTCATCATATATCATACGTCCTTAACATCGTGATTATCATCAACCTACTATACCGTCATGATCATCATTATAATAAATGTTTATCATTATCATCGACTTACCACAGTTTTTGAGCCCAACCCTATTTGCAGTCCATTAACAAAACAAAGCCCATGTAATCAAGTTCACAAGCCCAATTAATCTAGGTTGTTTTAAGTGATCCGTTAGAACAACAGGGTTATGTGTACACTTTAATCGAATGATAGAGACAGGAAATTAGTGGGTAACAGATGCAGCGATCTGCTGCTCACGCAGTAACAAGAACAGATTTTGTTTGATGCAGTAATAGTTCATGGCTTATGGTGGGGTTTAGATGATACTCGTTGGTGGTCGTAAGGTTATGTTGGTACTGTAAAATAGAAACACGATCATGGTGGTGGTGGCGATTGCTAATAGTAACAGAAAAAGAGTGCAAGTTTAGACAGAAGAACAGCAGCATATGCTGCTGTTTCGAACATGAACATAATAACTGAAATAATTATGATTGTTAACAGCATAGTAGTAGTAATCTCTTACGGTGATTGTGGCTGTTTTAAATCTGTAAATCGTACAACAGTAACAAAAACAAAGTGCAGCTGTAATAGCAGTGATCCCTGGTGATGTTTCAGTGGTGGTTTGTTTCACGATCAATTTAAAGAGAGAGAGAGAGAAGAGATAGAGATATTCAAGTTAGTGGAAGTGGGTTGCAGAGGCAGTGGATGACTGCGGCTGTGATGGTAACTGTGGTGATGGTAGTCAAGAACAAGAACGTATAAATGGGTGTGATGGTAATTGTAACAGAAAAATGGAAAAGGTCGAGTATTAGTAGTTCAAATCATCAACGAAGAGTTTAGGAGAGGTGATGAGGTTTGTTGTTGTAGATCGATGACAGAGGTGATGATCTTGTTGTGTTCTTAGGTTTGTGGTATTCTTGGTGTTTCTTGAAGAAGAAGGGATGAGAGAGAGAGGAGAGAGAGTGGTAGACATGATGGTTCACGGAGGTTGTAGAGGGTGGTGTTACACCGTATGTGGTGGCGGTTCTAAATGGTGTTTGATGATGATGGTTTCGTGGTAGTTAGAAGGTGGTGGTGGAAGATGGTTGAAATGATGTGGTGGTGATATTAAGGTTATGGCTTGGTGAGGATAGTGATTCATTTGCACTGGCATCAACATTCATATATAAACACATATTTCTATTTAATTACATAATATTTAATATAATAGTATAATAATATAATATAATAATCATTTACTACATAAATAATGGAACAAGGGAAACGTGTTAGTTGAAAAGAAATATCACAATTAGCAGCCTCTTCTACCGACGGTTTTACAGAACGTGTCCATTGCTAAACAGTTAACATATAAAAGTGTTCCTAAAAATCCCAAATTTTTAGCTTAAATATATTTAATTATTTCAATCATTAACTGTTCAAAACCTGATCAAAAAGGTTTGATAATTATTTATTTTCTGTTCCAATTTATATGTACGGAGTACTAATATTTAAACTTAAAAAGGTAAAAATATTTTTAACAAATCTAAAATCTTTGTAATCAATTTACAGTCCAACTTTTATCTTAATCCTTCGTATTTATATATTATATTTATATGAACACTAACGAAATGTCAACCGAGTGTTACCGACGTTTACAGAATAGGTCCAAAATCATATTTATTCAATATGCTCTTTATATATATAAGAACAGTTTTAAATAATAATTTTACTAAGTAAATACACTTATTAATTATATATTTTAAACTATTAAATTTAATATAACAGTATATATATATATACACAAGTAATATTTATATATATATATATATCTACACACACACACACACACACACACACACACACACATATATATATATATATATATATACATATTTACAAACACTGGTTCGTGAATCATCGGGATTTATCAAAGGTAAATGAATGCATAATCATAGTTCAAAATTTCTGAGACTTCAATATTACGGACTTTGCTTATCGTGTCGGAATTATATAAAAATTAAGTTTAAATTTGATCGGAAATTTCCGGGTCATTACATATTATTCGCAATTTCATTATCGTTATTTACTTTACGCTTTAAATTAAGTCTTTTATTTATTTAATATTTTACATTTGGTTTTAACTGCGACTAAAGTTTTAAAATCGACAAACCGGTCATTAAACGGTAAAAACCCCCTTTATAATAATAATATTACTTATATATATATTTGTATTTTTATAAATTAAACTAATATAGTTTTAAGCTTTGATTAAAAGATTTTCCCTGTGGAACGAACCGGACTTACTAAAAACTACACTACTGTACGATTAGGTACACTGCCTATAAGTGTTGTAGCAAGGTTTAAGTATATCCATTCTCTAAATAAATAAATATCTTGTGTAAAATTGTATCGTATTTAATAGTATTTCCTTGTAAAATTTAAAAGCTATTTTATACCCCTTAGCTTTGACATCAAGTATTTTTGGCGCCGCTGTCGGGGAACTTAAACGCCGAAAGCGCAACGCTAATAAATATAAATTTTTTTTTATTTTTTTACTAATATAAAAAAATACGCTTTTGTAAAAATACGTTTTAAATATTCAAAAATATAAAAAGAAAAACAAAAATATAAATATTTTTAAGAGTTTGTTAAATATTTAAGTTTTATAAAGTTTCTTTATTTTTATTTTATAAAAAATATAAGTTTTATTTAAATATTTTGTATTTATTTAAAATATAAAATTTTTTTAAAAAAAACCGAAAAAATAAATATATATAAATCTATTTTTTTAGATTGTTATTTTTATAAAATTATAAAGTATTTCTATTTTTATTTTAGTTTTTAAAACATAAGTTTTATTTAGTTTTTATAAATATTTTATTTAAATATTTAAACAGAAAAAAAAAAAAAAAAACTGAAACGAACGATTTTTGGCTTGCACCTAATCTGAAATTTCGAACCCCGCGACTTGCGGAGTTTTCCAGCTTCGAGAACCGCTACTCGCGGAACCGTCTGACACGGGCCACACAGAAGCCCTAATTCGCATTAATTACGGATAATTATTAATTATAATTAATTTTAAACCCTAATTAGGTTTAGATTTTAATATTATTTAGTTTTACTTTTTATTTAATTTGTATTTTAGTTTATTTAGATTATTTAAATTACAAAATTAATAGTTTTATAAAATAAATAATATAAAAATAATATTTTTATAAAAATTGTACTTTTTACAACTTTTAGTATATTTTTATATTTTGTCCCTTTTTAATTGTTTTAGCGTAATTTTTGTATTTTTCGCTCGTTTTTAGTTTTAAACTTAGTTTTTGCCATAGTTATTTTTACTTCTAGATTTTTAGGCTTTGCCGTAAAATCCCTTAAGTGCTTTTTCTTTAGACTAAGATTTAGGTGCTTTAGAATTTTGCGACGCCTTTTTAAGTTTTAGTACCTTTTTAAGTTATTGCCATTTGGGATATAGTTTTACTTGTAAGCTTTAATATTTTTCGACGCCTTTTACCTATGTATCAATTATCACTCCAATTAGTAATCTCAATTTGCAATTTTAATTTTAAGTTAGTGATAGTAATAAGATTGGGTTAGTCGAGTTTTTTTTAAGTTTTATAAGTCACTCTTTTTCTTTTATTTTTCGACGCCTTTTCTTTTTCGATCTTTTTCGACGCGCTCTTTTTCTTTCTTATTTCTCGCTATTCTAGTTTTTAGGACATAGATTTTTATTCTACTTCTTATCTAAATTTCTTAAAATTACGAAAATTTATTTTAAGTGGTTAAATTGATAGACATCAAAATTTTCTGGTTCGTAGTAATAGTTGGATTTGTACGTGGACTGGGTTATTGGAGCCAAACAGTCCTCAATTATATTGAGACCAAAGGAATCCTGCCCCTCTGCTGCATCTTTTGGCTATTCGAAATGTGGGCAAAATCAGAAAAGTCTATTAATTGGATAACTTATATAATTTTTCTTTCCTTTTTAAAAACTAATAGGATATTCAGTGAATGCACCGAGCAAGACGTTCACCACCTTTTGTACGTTCACCACCTGTAACTAGATCAAGACATTTAGCAAATATTACCACCGTTGATTTTTCTTTAGAATCGTCATCCAGTCGACTAAGTACTCCAATTCAAATTTCCGATAATCCATTTTTGAACCCGACCTCACAATTGAGAATCCGGAGAATATTCAGGGACGATTCATAGATCCTGAACCATTAAATTTTCCTCCGGAACCACCAATCATTCAAACAGAGATTGTTGAGGAACGAACCATTAAATCAGAATCCTCTAGTGATTCCGATTCAACAAATTCAATTATGGAGAATCTAGAACCTTTAAGTATGGAAGACCGAAGGAGAGCTAAACGTACTGGTCAAGGTCACGCAATTACTCATCCAGACATTAATGCGCCAGATTATGAAATCAAAGGACAAATTCTACATATGGTGACTAATCAATGCCAATTTAGTGGTGCGCCGAAGGAAGATCTAAATGAACATCTTCGTACCTTTAATAGGATCTGCACACTATTTAAAATAAGAGAAGTGGAGGATGAACAGATATATCTCATGTTATTTCCCTGGACTTTAAAGGGAGAAGCCAAAGATTGGTTGGAATCGTTACCTGAAGGGGCGATTGATACATGGGACGTTTTAGTTGAAAAATTTCTTAAACAATTCTTTCTGGCATCTAAAGCCGTAAGACTTCAAGGAGAAATTGTTACGTTCACACAGAAGCCAAATGAAACTCTATATGAGGCGTGGACAAGATTTGGAAAGTTATTAAGAGGATGTCCGCAACATGGTTTAGATACCTGTCAAATAGTACAAATATTCTACCAAGGATGCGACATCACTACAAGGAAAGACATCGATATAGCAGCTGGTGGTTCCATTATGAAGAAAACCGAAACTGATGCTTACAAAATTATTGATAACACTGCTTCCCACTCACATGAGTGGCACCAAGAAAAAGATATTGTTAAATCATCTAAAGCAGCTAGAGCCGATTCTAGCCATGACTTAGATTTCATTTCCGCAAAGATAGATGCTGTCGAGAGACGAATGGAAAAGATGACTAAGGATATTCACTCAATACGAATTAGTTGTGAGCAGTGTGGAGGACCACATTTGACAAAAGATTGTCTCAGTATTGAATTAACAATGGAACAAAGAGAGAATATTTCATACATAAATCAAAGGCCTGGAAATAATTATCAGAATAATTATCAACCGCCAAGACCGATTTACAATCAAAACCAGAATTATAATCGAAATATTCCATACAACAACCAACAAGGTCCTAGCAATCAACAAGTATCCAATAATACTTATAACCAACAAAGACCTAATTTTCAAAACAAACCACCACAAACCGATGATAAAAAGCCGAATTTAGAAGATATGATGACGAAGCTAGTTGAAACTCAAACGCAGTTTTTCACATCTCAGAAACAAACAAATGAACAAAATGCTCAAGCATTTAGAAATCAACAAGCTTCTATTCAAAATTTGGAACAAGAAGTAAGTAACCTAGCAAGGTTAATAGGTGAAAGAAAACCGGGAATTTTACCCAGTGATACAAATACTAACCCCCGGAATGAAACAGCTAAAGCTATTACCACAAGAAGTGGTACAACACTTAAACCACCTGAAATACCTGAAAATTCTGATGAAGCTATTCCTACTCCACAAGAACCACAACCTGATCAAGATAAGGAAAAAGAACCGGTAGTTGAAAAGGTTAATGAAGATAACACAGTTAAGGCTAAACCTTATGTTAAACCATACCAACCACCACTTCCTTACCCGAGTAAAATGAAGAAAGAGAAACTTGAAGCCGAGTAATCCAAATTCTTGGATATGTTTAAACAGATAAATGTAAATCTTCCTTTCATTGATGTGATTTCAGGAATGCCTAGATATGCTAAATTCTTGAAAGATCTGATCACGAATAGAAAGAAAATGGAAGAACTCTCGGCTGTTACTATAAACGCTAATTGTTCAGCAGTGCTGTTGAATAAGATACCAGAAATATTATCTGATCCAGGAAGTTTCACAATTCCATGTTTTCTGGGTAGTCTTAGTTCAATAGAAGCATTGGCAGACTTAGGTGCTAGTATAAATTTAATGTCGTTTTCACTATACACTAAACTAGGCCTTGGAGAATTGAAACCAACAAGAATAAGCATACAACTAGCCGATCGATCAATAAAATATTCTAGAGGGATAATGGAGAACATGCTAGTTAAAGTTGGTACTTTAGTATTTCTAGTAGATTTTGTTGTTCTGGACATGGAAGAAGATTCTCAAGTTCCTCTCATATTAGGAAGACCATTCTTAAACACGGCTAAAGCAATGATAGACGTGTTCGGTAAGAAATTGACCCTAAGTATAGAGGACGAGAGTGTTACCTTTTTAGTTGATAGAGCAATGCAACAACCGCAATCTGCAGATGATACATGCTATTATTTTCAAACTATAGACTCACATGCAGAATTGTTAGAAGAATTTTCAGAATTACAAGGAACAGGAGAATGTTCTTTAGGAGAAGGAACTGAACCAATTGATGAAGTTGAAATGTTAGCTACACTTATAGCTAATGGATATGAACCAACAACAGAAGAAATTCAAATGCTAAAAGAAGAAGACAGATATCGATATAAATCATCGATAGAAGAACCACCGAAATTAGAGTTAAAGCCACTTCCAAACCATTTGGAATACGCTTATTTACATGGTAAATCTGAATTACCTGTAATAATATCGTCTTCTCTTACTGAAAATGAGAAATCACAACTCATTTCTGTGTTGAAAGCTCATAAACCAGCCATTGCATGGAAGATTCATGATATTAAAGGAATAAGTCCTTCGTATTGCACACATAAAATCCTTATGGAAGAAGGTCATAAAACGTATGTGCAACGCCAACGAAGACTAAATCCGAATATGCAAGATGTAGTTAAAAAAGAAATTATTAAACTGCTAGATGCAGGTTTAATTTATCCAATCTCTGATAGTCCATGGGTAAGCCCAGTTCAATGCGTGCCTAAGAAGGGTGGCATGACTGTCATTACAAATGAAAAAATGAGCTTATTCCTACAGCGACTGTAACAGGATGGCGTGTATGTATTGATTATAGAAAATTAAATGACGCCACCAGAAAAGATCACTTTCCCTTACCTTTCATTGATCAAATGTTGGAAAGATTAGCCGGAAATAGTTATTATTGTTTTCTTGATGGATTTTCCGGATATTTTCAAATTCCAATAGCACCCGAAGATCAAGAGAAAACCACGTTCACGTGCCCTTATGGTACTTTTGCTTACAAACGCATGCCATTTGGACTTTGTAACGCCCCTGCAACCTTTCAAAGGTGTATGATGGCAATTTTTCACGACATGATAGAAGAATGCATGGAAGTTTTCATGGATGACTTTTCAGTCTTCGGTGATACATTTGAATCATGTCTAGCTAATCTTGAACGAATGCTGATTAGATGCGAACAATCAAATCTAGTACTTAATTGGGAGAAATGCCATTTCATGGTTAAAGAAGGCATCGTTCTTGGACATAAAATTTCAAAAGAAGGAATTGAAGTGGATAGAGCTAAAGTAGATGTAATTGCTAAACTTCCACATCCCACCAATGTTAGATGAGTTAGGAGTTTTCTAGGGCATGCCGGTTTTTATCGACGTTTCATAAAAGACTTTTCTAAAATTGCCACTCCTATGAATAAACTCCTAGAAAAGGATGCTCCATTCATCTTTTCAGATGAATGTATCAAATCTTTTAATATTCTTAAAGAGAAACTCACTAATGCACCAATCATGATAACACCAAATTGGAATCTACCGTTTGAACTAATGTGCGATGCAAGTGATTTTGCAATGGGAGCCGTTTTAGGACAAAGGATTGAAAAACGATTTTAACCTATATATTATGCTAGTAAGACGTTACAAGGAGCACAAACGAACTATACAACTACTGAAAAAGAACTCCTTGCTATTGTCTTTGCTTTTGACAAATTTTATTCATATCTCGTTCTAGCAAAAACGGTGGTCTATACGGACCATTATGCTCTTAGATACCTATTTTCAAAACAAGATGCCAAACCAAGATTAATCCGTTGGATCTTACTCTTACAAGAATTCGATATTGAAATCCGAGATAAAAGAGGAGCAGAAAATCTCGTCGCTGACCATCTTTCTCGTCTTGAAAATCCTGAATTAGAAGTTCTAAATGAATCGGCCATACAAGACAACTTTTCCGATGAATATCTATTGAAGATAGATTATAATGAAATACCATGGTTTGCAGACTATGCAAACTACTTAGTATGTGGATTCCTTGAAAAAGGATTATCGTACCATAAACGAAAGAAATTCTTCAGTGATATAAAACACTATTTCTGGGAAGATCCACATTTGTTTAAAAGTTGTCCAGATGGAATAATACGCCGATGTGTATTCAGAGATGAAGCTAGTAAAATTTTAAACCATTGTCACACAGGACCAACAGGAGGGCATTATGGGCCTCAACTAACAGCAAGAAAAGTTTATGATGCTGGATTCTTTTGGCCTACAATTTACAAAGACGCACACCTTCTTTGCAAATCCTGTGATGCTTGTCAAAGGGCCAGAAAAATAAGTCAACGTGATGAAATGCCACAAAATGTCATCCAAGTATGTGAAGTATTTGACATTTAGGGTATTGACTTTATGGGTCCATTTCCAAAATCTCATAATAATCTCTATATTCTCGTAGCCATTGATTATGTATCTAAATGGGCAGAAGCACAAGCTCTCCCAACTAACGATGCACGAGTTGTAGTTAACTTTTTAAAACGTCTTTTTGCAAGGTTTGGAACACCGAAAGCTTTAATAAGTGATCGGGGAACTCATTTCTGTAATAATCAACTTGAGAAAGTTCTTAAAAGATATGGAGTAACTCATAAAATCTCCACCGCATATCATCCACAAACAAGTGGACAAGTTGAAAATACCAACCGAGCTTTAAAACGTATTCTAGAGAAAACCGTAGGATCAAATTCGAAGGAATGGTCCATTAAATTGGAGGATGCACTCTGGGCTTTTAGAACAGCCTACAAAACTCCAATTGGAACCACACTTTTTAAACTCGTCTACGGAAAAGCATGTCATCTTCCAGTAGAAATTGAACACAAAGCATTTTGGGCTTTGAAGACATGTAATCTTGATTTACGTGAAGCTGGACGTCTACGGTTAAGTCAACTAAACGAATTAGAAGAATTAAGACATGAAGCATACGAAAATTCGTTAATCTATAAAGAAAGAACGAAGAAATGGCATGATAAAAGAATCAGAAGTTCAAAAGAATTTAAAAAAGGAGACAGAGTTCTTCTTTTCAATTCACGATTCAAGCTATTTCCTGGAAAATTGAAATCAAGATGGTCTGGACCATTCATAGTCAAAAGAGTTTTCCCGTACGGAACAATAGAATTAATAAATTCAAATGGAATTGAATTTAAAGTTAATGGTCACAGAGTTAAACATTACATAGATAGTCCGATGAAAGTTGAAAATGAAGTTAATCACAATTTCGATACCTCAGCTAACTAAGTGTGGGGAGAATCAAGTCTTTTAAAGGATAATATGTATTTCTGTTAGAGTTAGATTTTCTGTTTTCGTGTAGTTCTCGAAAATGGAACCCGAATGGTCTTTCCCTAGCAGACCCTAAAGAACTAGTCTTCTCCCCCCATTTTGAATTTTTATTTTTTTTAAGGTTTTTACGAAATGAAGACTTCCTGCGAACTAAACCATGGTCTAATGCTACACGCTTTGATCACTAAATGTAATAATGACACACTTCTGAGTGAAATAGTATCAGTAATCAGAGAAAGATTGGAAGGAGTAAGAAAAAAAATCCAGATGCGAAGATAATAAGTTACAATTTGGTAAAGGAAAATCAAAATCCGCAAATACTTGATGTCAAAGCTAAGGGGTATAAAATACTATTAAATTTTACAAGGAAATACTATTAAATACGATACAATTTTACACAAGATATTTATTTATTTATAGAATGGATATACTTAAACCTTGCTACAATACTTATATATATATTTGTATTTTTATAAAATAAAACTAATATAGCGTTAAGCTTTGTTTAAAAGATTCCCCGTGGACCGAACCGGACTTACTAAAAACTACACTACTGTACGATTAGGTACACTGCCTATAAGTGTTGTAGCAAGGTTTAAGTATATCCATTCTATAAATAAATAAATATCTTGTGTAAAATTGTATCGTATTTAATAGTATTTCCTTGTAAAATTTAATAGTATTTTATACCCCTTGCAGAGACGGACTGTTCATATGTTTAGAAGAAAAAACACTGAATGCTCGAGGTTACGCCTATGTGGCCATGGAAAACCAATTAAACCGACTATCTTATGAATGGGATAGATCATATAACTAAGAATACTATCTCACAGGTAAGTCTGTACAGTTTTTATTTTTTTTATTTTTATTTTTAACCTTTTGATAATAAACGCTAATTTGTTCGCTATAAAGTATTAAATTGGTATTGAATAAAATTAGGTTTGGCGACCGAAATTATTGATATCATTCAAAAATTTATTACATCACGGCGAAATTTAACGTTTATTCTTAAGGTATAAATATCTTTAATCAATTAACCCAAAATATTTCAAAAATTCGTCATGAGTTAAATTAGGTCATGGAACCGAAATTACTTTACCGAAAAGAGGGGCGCATATTTTTGATAATATTTGATTGATTAAAGTGGGATAAAAGACCAAAAAGATTTTTAATTTTATTTTTACCATGTTTTTAAAATTAATATATAAATCTTAAATTAATATTGTGAACTCTGTAAAATCAATATATTTAAGTTTGTCAATATTTGAAAAATTAATATTTTTAATATAAGTTTGTATGTATAAAAACAAAAATATAATATAAGTTTGGTGTGAATTTTTAATATTATGCATTTTTAATTAAGTTTGGTGTAAATTTTTAATTTTATGCATTTTTAAATTTAAGTTGTGTGAATTTAAAATCAAAAATTTACTTTATGTCGCTAAGTTAAAAATATGATTTTTAAAATTCTTCGTGAGTTGAAGACTAGGTCTTTGAACCGAAATTGCTTTACCCGAGGGAGGCACGAGAACTTTTATTATCATTATTTTTAATCTTATTGAATTAAAGTATGCCAAAAAAAAAAAGCACCGCGACTCGCGGAGTTTGCAATGGCCAAATGCCGCGACTCGCGGAGGATGTAAAATACAGAAAAAAATAAAAGGGGCCGAACAGATCAGTCAGCACACACCACACCCACAAATAACTGCGAAAAATAACCGAAAAATCACACAAAAAATTGAATTTTTTCACCAAAAATCATCAAATCTTTTACTAAAATCATGTTGAGAAGGATGCTATCAAGGAATTACTCAAGAAAAATGGTAAATTTCTACACCTAAACACCATTTAATCCGAAAATTAGTGTTCTTGAGCAATTTTATACCCAATTTGATTTTGATGCTTTTTAGTGTAATTATGCTTAAATTGCTTGTGTATTATGCTTGTATAACCTAGATTGATGCTATTTAACATGATTAGAAGCCTTAAACTTCAAATTTTGAGTAATCTAGGTTTTGTGTTCTTGAGCAATTTGGGGCTTTTTGATATAAACAGGTTATGGCCGATTTTTGTCATGAATTATTGCTAAATTAAGTAGTGTAACATGTTTAGGTAGTTAAATGATCCAAACTTTGAGCCTAAACATGATTTTGAGAATTAAAGTGGACTTTTTCAAGTCTAAAATTCACGAACTTGATTTTTAAGAGATAATGCCATTTGAAACTTGTTTAATTGCTAGTAATGATTATTTTGACATGTTATTTGAGTTGAATGCTTATGAACTTGGTGAACATTTTCATATATGCTTATTTGAAAAAGTGTAGATTTGATAAAAATATGAAAATGAGCTTATGTTTGATATAAATTGAACATGTCATTGTAATTATTTTGATTGATGATTTTGCTGACACTAATGCATATTTGGATGCACAAAAATTGTGTTTGATGTGTTTTGCATACTGAAAGGGGTGAATCTTCATCCCAAGCTCGCAATGCTCCTGCTGAGAATACGGAACAACAGTAGGTGGATAACTACTACAAACAAGATATACCTCATCCAGTCATGACATTTTCAGATATGCACTTGGAAGATTTGCACCCGAACTTGAGATTTGACAGACGTTGGATAGATTACCCAAAATACCAAAGGGGTTTGCATACTCTGCATTCTAAAGCTGTTGAAGTACCTAGGGTAATAGAATGGGCACCGTTAGAAGCTGTAGAATTAGCCGGGCCAATTAGGGAATTACTTACATAGAGGTATGGTAATTCTACTTTTAACGATTGGGTACGTTTATTCAACATGCGTAGACCTGTATATAAAGTATGGTGTGGAGAATTATTGTGTAGTATAGAAATAAATGATCGGGTAGTTAGTTTAACCGATCGATCTTTTATTAGATTTTTGTTAGGAGGTTCGATGCGCCACATGTCTTTACTAGACATGGCTCAGGCTTTACGTATATATACGCCTAAGGAGTTAGCATCTGCCAATTGTAGAGGGTTGATACTAAATGGTAGAAAGATAGACGAAAATTTTGATACGCATGGTGTATGGAGTCAAATGACTAGCCATCACCGATTTAAAGGGGGAAATTACTCTTATTTGGATATAGATAGAGCAGAGTTAAGAGTAATTCATAGGTTTTTAGCCAATTCGATTACACAACGAGGTAAGAATAAGGAAAAGGTAAATGAACAGGATTTGTTTTACCACATGTGTATTCGAGACCCACAAAGCGCTGTAAGTATACCTTATTATGTAGGTTATTATTTATCAGCTATGGTTAGGGGGATGAGACCGCATAGCATAATAGGAGGTGGTATATTTATTACTTTGATTGCTGAATATCTCGGTGTGGATATAAGTCGGGGGAGATTATTAGTCGAAGAACCAGAACCCCGCGATACAATAGGTTTAAATGTATACCATGGTGCGAAGATTTTGAAGAGGCGAAATAACACCGCAGTACAATACCATGGTAGACATCCACAGGTTGAGAGAAACCAACAGCCAGGTAATGTGGGAGGGGGAAATGAAATGACAGAAATGCAAAGGTTTATAGTTTCACAAGAGTATGAAAATGCTAGACATCGAGCATTTGAAGATTGGCAAGTTCATCAAAACCAAATCATAGCTCATTGCCAACATGTAGGTAGAAACTATATTCCTACTCCATCGCTCGTATTTCCTCCCTGGTCTATAGAGATCCAACCACCGTATCCTACGTATAACCCAGCCGAAGCATTTTATAACACATATGGTTATGCATGGAACCCCTACTGGTATCAGTATCATCCCTAGTCTACTTAGTTTTATTTATTTTATAATTTGTAATGTTGATACATTTAATACTTATGTTGGAATTGTATTAGTTTTTATAATTTACAAATTTTTATTTTTAGATTTTAATAATGTTTGAATGTGGGGTAATATACCAAACTTTAAAAATATGTATATATGTTTGCAGTTTATCTTATGTACACAACAGGGTAAAACAACGCATTTTCAAAGACTGGCATTAAGTTCAGCAAAAGCAACTAATTTTGACGACAAGATGCAAAATAAATGTGATATAACAACAAGACGGAATGAACAAATGATATGCACCATTTATCATTCAGCAAACAAACGCCAATATGTTTGGAAACTTTGGTAAAATTTAATCATTTTCACACAAATCACCCTCAATAATTTAAATTGTTACTGATTTCTTGCAAATGAGGGCATTGCAAGATCTTAAGTGTGGGAAGGGGTTAAATTCTTTCGGATTTTAAAATTTTTACTTTATACACTTGGTTACCATTAGAAATACTAGTAAAGTAGTAGTTGTATTAGAATCTAGTGCTCTCTGATAATAAAGAACAGCCCTAGTCTTATATTCTGACTACCCAATTCTAGTAAAAATTTTCAAAATTTTCAATTAAATGAACTCAAAATCATGTTTATACATATTTATGAACGATAAAACTAGGTTTTAACACCGAAATTATTGTTACCTCGGAAAGGACATAAATTGAGAAACAATCCAAAATGTTAAAATTCATTTAAAATGAAATAGAGGACAATAAAAAGGAAAATAAAAGCCAAGTGTGGGAAAATTTACCAAGATATTTTAAACATATGTCACATATTTCTGTAACAAATAACTAAAAATACTTTTGCTTTGGACTAAACTAAACTGTTTTACCCGATGAAAGAAAAGAAGAGATGGATCTACACGATGAATAAATTCCATCATTAAAAGGAAGTAAAGTCTTCCAAAAAAGAAACGCGCTTCTTGATTTAGGTCAGGAAGTTGTCGTCCAGACCAGCTGTAGGTTGACGAAAAATCTAGAAAAGTCATCACTAAAATCAGCAGAAAATCCACGGACCTTAGCATAAAACAGGGTCGCCAAGTGGTCAGATTTATCCTAATCATGAGAAGGATTTATCTCGTAAAATAGGAGGGCACCATGCAAATTAGCTGGATAAGACTAATGAATCAGATCCCCAGAAAGGATAATCTCCTTAAAGATTAAAAATCAGCTTTTAAGACTGATATTACTCAATCCTAGAGATTGACCTTAAAGATTGAGAATTACAAACTCATAGAATTCAATGATATCTAAACTCGAGCTTGAACGAGAAAATATTTTGATAAAAATTACAAACCGATTTGTTTTCTAAAAACCCATTTTCAATGCGTTCATTACCATTGAACGTAAAATCCTAGGAATTCACCTGGAATTCATTAGGTCACCTGAACCAAATCGGGTGTCAACCGTAAGAACGGTGGTTGCATAGCATGGTCAAAGACAGGACCTTGTGTCAGACCGAAAAATCATAAGGGTGAGCTTTACTATTGCTCCTACCAAGGATAGTAATTGCGTCCGACACGTTATAGACCATAATTAAAAGCATATCAGGGGACATTGCCTTAACAGTTGCTTGTTAAACGCTTTCCTTTACAACCGGACGGTAGTTTACTGAAAGGTAATATACGGAGCAAGTATACTGGACGTGTTGCTTTCCTAATACAAGGTTAGCAAGTGGGTGACACAAAACTGCAAGTTTTGAGCTAAAATTTTCAAATCTGAAACCCACCAAACCCACAAAAATATTTTGCAAACACCGGTGAAGGGTTATTCCGGAAAACTTATCTAGGGTAAAAGCTAGATTAAAATTTTCAAAAGATCAAATGTTTTCATAAAGATCCAATTTCCTTAATGGATCTAAATTTGATAGTCATGTGGGACTGTAAACCATATCGTTACTACCATTATTTATACCGCCGTATAGAAATCACTGATGTACAAAGTGTGAAGAATAAAGAAGTGATTCTAGTATTTCAAGACTATATTGCTTGAGGACAAGCAACGCTCAAGTGTGGGAATATTTGATAATGCTAAAAACGAACATATATTTCATAGCATTATTCCTCAAGAAAGACAAGCTTTTAGTTGCAATTGTTCTATTTACAAGTGATATTCGTTTAAATAATAAAAGGTGAAGACAAAAGATAGATTCGACGAATTGAAGACGCAAACGACCAAAAAGCTCAAAAGTACAAAATACAATCAATGAGGTTCCAATTATTGATAAGAAACGTCTCAAAATTACAAGAGTACAAGATTCAAAACGCAAAGTACAAGATATTAAATTATTCGCAAGGACGTTCGAAAATCCGGAACCGGGACCAGAGTCAACTCTCAACGCTCGACGCAACGGACTAAAAATTACAAGTCAACTATGCACATAAATATAATATAATATTTAAATAATTACTAAAATTATTTATATATTATATTTATTTATATAATCGTCGGCAAACAAAGAGCCAAAGTTGAGTGAGCTGTAAAATGGAACTCCGCGACTTGCGGAGTTCGAAGACCAACTGGACCGCGACTCGCGGAGCCCCAAAAAATGAAACTGCCTATAAAAGCCAGCGAATTCTGATCGTAAAAATATCCTTTAATCTCTCTCTCAATATATACGTAATATATATATTTTAATTTTAATTTTAATTTTAATTTTAATTTCTAATAATAAGGGTGTGTTAGCGAATGTTGTAAGGGTGTAAGTCGAAATTTTGTCCGTGTAACGCTACGCTATTTTTAATCATTGTAAGTTATGTTCAACCTTTTTAATTTAATGTCTCGTAGCTAAGTTATTATTATGCTTATTTAATCCGAAGTAATCATGATGTTGGGCTAATTATTAAAATTGGGTAATTGGGCTTTGTACCATAATTGGGGTTTGGACAAAAGAACGACACTTGTAGAAATTAGACTATGGGCTATTAATGGGCTTTATATTTGTTTAACTAAATGATAATTTGTTAATTTTAATATAAATATTTACAATTGAACGTCCCTATAAATAACCATATACACTCGATCGGACACGATGGGCGGGGTATTTATATGTACGAATAATCGTTCATTTAACCGGACACGGGAATGGATTAATAGCCACTAGAATTATTAAAACAGGGGTGAAATTATGTACAAGGACACTTGGCATAATTGTTAACAAAGTATTAAAACCTTAGGTTACACGCAGTCGATAACCTGATGTAATTATTAAACAAATTTTAAAATCTTGTTACAGTTTAAGTCCCCAATTAGTTGGAATATTTAACTTCGGGTATAAGGATAATTTGATGAGGATACTCGCACTTTATATTTATGACTGATGGACTGTTATGGACAAAAACCAGACGGACATATTAAATAATCCAGGACAAAGGACAATTAACCGATGGACAAAGGACAAAGGACGCACTTTATATTTGGATCTTAGCTTTGCCGATATAATATATAAATAAATATAATATATAAATAATTTTAAGAATTATTTAAATATTATATTATATTTATGTGCATAGTTGACTTGTAATTTTTAGTCCGTTGCGTCGAGCGTTGAGAGTTGACTCATGTCCCGGTTCCGGATTTTCGAACGTCCTTGCGTATTATTTTATATCGTGTACTTTGCGTTCTGCAACTTGTACTCTTGTCATTTTTAGACGTTCTTCATCAATAATTTGAACCTTTTTAATTGTATTTTGTACTTTTGAGCTTTTTGGACGTTTTTGTCTTCAAATCTTCGTTTTCGCCTTTTGTCTTCGCACTTATTTATTTAAACAATTACAATGAAAATATAATACAATTACAAATGAAAACCTATTATTTAGGAGGGATATTTCTATGAAATATATGTTCCTTTTTAGCCTTATCAATTACTTTCAATTGGGTCATTTAACCTCATGATGGACTCTTACCTGTTGGGCCGAAATCATTTTTTTTGCTGTTGGGCCGTTGTTGATCAAACGAGGGGGAACGAATAAGAGAACAGAAAATAAGAGTTTAATAAAATTATAATCCTAAGTATTTGAGAAAAATAGAAGGAAGATGGACGGTTTGGGATGTTGTCGAGAGGTCGCGGGTTCGAAACCGGGCAGTGGCGTTCTATTTTTAGAACGCTTGTTTCTTAAGGTAGTAATATTATTATTATTATTATTATTATTATTATTATTATTATTATTATTATTATTATTATTATTATTATTATTATTATTATTATTATTATTATTATTATTATTATTTGATAATGCTAAAAACGAACATATATTTCATAGCATTATCCCTCAAGAAAGACAAGCTTTTAGTTGCAATTGTTCTATTTACAAGTGATATTCGTTTAAATAATAAAAGGTGAAGACAAAAGACAGATTCGACGAATTGAAGACGCAAACGACCAAAAAGCTCAAAAGTACAAAATACAAAGTATAACCTGGTGTATTCATTAAACAAAGTAAATAATAAAAGGTGAAGACAAAAGACAGATAACCTGGTGTATTCATTAAACAAAGTATTAAGACCTTGTTACAATTCGAATCCCCAATTAGTTGGAATATTTGACTTCGGGAATAAGAATAATTTGATGAAGACTTCAGCACTTTATGATTATGACTGATGGACTATTATGGACAAATCTGTATGGACATATCAAATAATCCAGGACAAAGGACAATTAACCCATGTGAATAAACTAAAAACAACACATCAAACATCATGATTACGGAAGTTTAAATAAGCATAATTTATATATTTCATATTTAATTGCACTTTTATATATCGCACTTTTATTTATTTTCATTATATTTAATTGCACTTTTAATTATCGTACTCTTTAATTATCGCAATTTTATTTTATCGCACTTTTATTTATCGCAATTTCATTATCATTATTTACTTTACGCTTTAAATTAAGTCTTTTATATATTTAATATTTTACTTTAGATTTTAACTGCGACTAAAGTTTTAAAATCGATAAACCGGTCATTAAACGGTAAAAACCCCCTTTATAATAATAATACTACTTATATATATTTTTGTATTTTTACAATTATAAGTTAAAACTAATATAGCGTTAAACTTGGCTAGAGATCCCTGTGGACGAACCGGACTTACTAAAAACTACACTACTGTACGATTAGGTACACTGCCTATAAGTGTTGTAGCAAGGTTTAGGTATATCCATTCTATAAATAAATAAATATCTTGTGTAAAATTGTATCGTATTTAATAGTATTTCCATGTAAAAATTAATACTATTTCGTATACACCTCTACGCACATCAAGTATTTTTGGCGCCGCTGTCGGGGAAAGTCAAACGCCGGAAGCAAAACGCTATATATATATAAAAAAAAGATTTTTAGTTTACTTTTGTAAAAATACGTTTTTGTAAAAATACGTTTTAATACAAAAATATAAAAAGAAAAAAAATCTATATATTTGTTGTTAAGAGTTATTAAAAATTTATAAAAGTATTTTTATATTAGTTTTTAAAATTAAATTTTTATTTAAGTTATTTATATTTTATTTAATCTAAAACAGAAAACAGAAAAAAATATAATAAAAACATTCGGCCTGGTAATGTAGCAGCCCATATACTGGCCTGAAACTCTAGCTCATGCGACCGCATGAGCCCGAAGGCAAAAATTCATGCGATCGCATGAACATACCTGACACGACACAGTTGACTGATTCCTGTAATAATTATGGTGTAATAATTATAATTATTATTTAATTAAAACTCTAATTAGGGTTATGTATTTAATTATTTAATTTTAAGTTTTAATTAATTTGTTTTATTTAGTTTATTTAGTTTTAATAAATTATAAAATTAATACTTTTATAAAATAAATAATATAAAAATAATATATTTTTATAAAAATTGTACTTTTTACAACTTTAAGATTTTTTTTTTGTATCTTTTTATTTGTTTTAGCGTAATATTTGTATTTTTCGCTCGTATTTAGTTTTAAGACATAGTTTTTTGCCATAGTTATTTTTATTTCTAGATTTTTAGGCTTTACCGTAAAATCCCTTAAGTGCTTTTTCTTTAGACTAAAATTTAGGTGCTTTAGAATTTTGCAACGCCGTTTTTAATATTTTAGTACCTTTTTAAGTTATTGCCATTTTGGGATATAGTATTTCTTTTAAGCTTTAATATTTTTAGACGCAACTTTTAATTCTTAGTTTTTAGTTCCTTTCTAAGTTTCGACGCGCTACTTTCTTATTTTTATTTTTCGACGCCTTTTATTTTTCGACGTTTTTTGACGCGCTCTTTTTCTTTTTTATTTCGCGACACTCTAGTTTTTAGGACTTAGAATTTTCTATTTCTTCTCTAAAATTTCTTTAAATTTCAACGAAAAATTATTTTAAGTGATTAAATTGATAGACATCCAAAATTTTCTGCTTCGTAGTAATAGTTGAATTTGTTAGTGGCTGAGTTGTGAGCTTCCGATTTAAAGGGTTCTGGCTCCCTGCTGCATCTATTTGCTATTCGAAACGTGGGCAAAAGCAGAAAAGTCTATTATTTTGATAACTTATATAATTTTTATCTTTTATAACTAATAGGATATTCAGTGAATGCACCGAGCAAAACGTTCACCACCTTTTGTACGTTCACCACCTGTAACTCGATCAAGACATCTAGCAAATATTGTCACCGTTGATTTTTCTTTAGAATCGTCATCCAGTCGACCAAGTACTCCAATTCAAATTTCCGATAATCCATTTTTTGAACCCGACCTCACAATTGAGAATCCGGAGAATATTCAGGGACAATTCATAGATCCTGAACCATTAATCTTTCCTCCGGAACCACCAATCATTCAAACAGAGATTGTAGAGGAACCAACCATTAAATCAGAATCCTCTAGTGATTCAGATTCAACAAATTCAATTATGGAGAATCTGGAACCTCTAAGTATGGAAGACCGAATGCGAGCTAAACGCACTGGCCAAGGTCACGCAACTACTCAACCTGACATTAATGCGCCAGATTATGAAATCAAAGGACAAATCCTACACATGGTAACTAATCAATGCCAATTTAGTGGTGCGCCGAAGGAAGATCCAAATGAACATCTTCGTACATTTAATAGGATCTGTACACTATTTAAAATCCGAGAAGTGGAGGATGAACAGATATATCTCATGTTATTTCCCTGGACTTTAAAGGGAGAAGCCAAAGATTGGTTAGAATCGTTACCTGAAGGGGCAATTGATACATGGGACGTTTTAGTTGAAAAATTTCTTAAACAATTCTTTCCGGAATTTAAAGCCGTGAGACTTCCAGGAGAAATTGTTACGTTCACGCAAAAGCCAAATGAAACTCTTTATGAGGCGTTGACAAGATTTGGAAAATTATTGAGAGGATGTCCGCAACATGGTTTAGACAATTGTCAAATAGTACAAATATTCTACCAAGGATGCGACATCACTACAAGGAAAGACATCGATATAGCAGCTGGTGGTTCCATTATGAAGAAAACCGCAACTGATGCTTATAAAATTATTGATAACACTGCTTCCCAGTCACATGAGTGGCACCAAGAAAAAGATATCGTTAGATCATCTAAAGCAGCTAGAGCCGATTCTAGTCATGACTTAGATTCCATTTCTGCAAAGATAGATGCTGTCGAGAGACGAATGGAAAAGATGACTAAAGATATTCACTCAATACGAATTAGTTGTGAACAGTGTGGAGGGGCCACATTTGACAAAAGATTGTATCAGTATTGAACTAACAATGGAACAAAGAGAGAGTGTTTCATACATAAACCAAAGGCCTGGAAATAATTATCAGAATAATTATCAACCGCCAAGACCAATCTACAATCAAAATCAGAATTATAACCGAAATATTCCATACAACAACCAACAAGGTCCTAGTAATCAACAAGTATCCAACAATACTTACAATCAGCAAAGACCTATTTTTCAAAACAAACCACCACAAACCGATGATAAAATGCTAAATTTAGAAGATATGAGGTCAAAGCTTGTTGAATCTCAAACGCAGTTTTTCACATCTCAGAAACAAACCAAGGAACAAAATGCTCAAGCATTTAGAAATCAGCAAGCTTCTATTCAAAATTTGGAACTTGAAGTAAGTAATCTAGCAAGGTTAATAGGTGAAAGAAAACCGGGAAGTTTACCTAGCGATACAAATGCTAACCCCCGGAATGAAACAGCTAAAGCCATTACCACAAGAAGTGGTATTACACTTAAACCACCTGAAATACCTGTAATTTCTGATGAAGCTATTCCTACTCCACAAGAACCACAATCTGAACAAGATAAGGAAAAAGAACCGGTAGTTGAAAAGGTTAATGAAGATAACACAGTTAAGGCAAAACCTTATGTTAAACCATACCAACCACCGCTTCCTTACCCGAGTAAAAAGAGAAAAGAAAGACTTGACGCTGAGCAATCCAAATTCTTGGATATGTTTAAACAAATAAATGTCAATCTTCCTTTCATTGATGTGATTTCAGGAATGCCTAGATATGCTAAATTCTTGAAAGATCTAATCACAAATAGAAAGAAAATGGAAGAACTCTCGGCTGTAACAATGAATGCTAATTGTTCTGCAGTGTTGTTGAATAAGATACCAGAAAAACTTTCAGATCCAGGAAGTTTCACAATTCCATGTTTTCTGGGTAGTCTTAGTTCAATAGAAGCATTGGCAGACTTAGGTGCTAGTATAAATCTAATGCCGTATTCACTATACGCTAAACTAGACCTTGGAGAATTGAAACCAACATGAATAAGCATACAACTAGCCTATCGATCAGTAAAATATCCTAGAGGGATAATGGAAAACATGCTAGTTAAAGTTGGTACTTTAGTATTTCCAGTAGATTTTGTTATTCTGGATATGGAAGAAGATTCTCGAGTTCCTCTTATATTAGGAAGACCATTCTTAAACACGGCTAAAGCAATGATAGACGTGTTTGGTAAGAAACTGACCCTAAGTATAGAGGACGAGAGTGTTACCTTTTCTGTTGATAGAGCCATGCAACAACTGCAATCTGCAGATGATACATGTTATTATATTCAAACTATAGAATCACATGCAGAATTGTTAGAAGAATTTCCAGAATTACATGGAACAGGAGAATGTTCTTTAGGAGAAGGAACTGAACCAATTGAAGAAACTGAAATGTTTGCTACACTTATGGCTAATGGATATGAACCAACAACAGAAGAAATTCAAATGCTAAAAGAGGAAGACAGATATCGATATAAATCATCGATAGAAGAACCACCGAAATTAGAGTTAAAGCCACTTCCAAACCATTTGGAATACGCTTATTTACATGGTGAATCTGAATTACCTGTAATAATATCGTCTTCTCTTACTGAAAATGAAAAATCTCAACTCATTACTGTGCTAAAACTCATAAACCAGCTATTGCATGGAAAATTCATGATATTAAAGGAATAAGTCCTTCGTATTGCACACATAAAATCCTTATGGAAGAAGGTCATAAAACGTATGTGTAACGCCAACGAAGACTAAATCCAAATATGCAAGATGTTGTTAAGAAAGAAATTATTAAACTGCTAGATGCAGGTTTAATTTATCCAATCTCTGATAGTCCATGGGTAAGCCCAGTTCAATGCGTACCTAAGAAGGGTGGCATGACTGTTATCACAAATGAGAAAAATGAGCTTATTCCTACTAGGACTGTAACAGGATGGCGTGTTTGTATTGATTATAGAAAATTAAATGACGCCGCCCGAAAAGATCACTTTCCCTTACCTTTTATTGATCAAAAGTTGGAAAGATTAGCCAGAAATAGTTACTATTGTTTTCTTGATGGTTCACCGGATATTTTCAAATTCCAATAGCACCCGAGGACCAAGAGAATACCACGTTCACGTGCCCTTATGGTACTTTTGCTTACTAACGCATGCCATTTGGACTTTACAACGCCCCTGCAACCTTTCAAAGGTGCATGATGGCGATTTTTCACGACATGATAGAAGAATGCATGGAAGTTTTCATAGATGACTTTTCAGTCTTCAGTGATACATTTGAATCATGTCTAGTTAATCTTGAACTAATGCTTATTAGATGCGAACAATCAAATCTAGTACTTAATTGGGAGAAATGCCATTTCATGGTTAAAGAAGGCATCGTTCTTGGTCATAAAATTTCAAAGGAAGGAATTGAAGTGGATAGAGCTAAAGTAGATGTAATTGCTAAACTTCCACATCCCACCAATGTTAGAGGAGTTAGAAGTTTTCTAGGGCATGCCGGTTTTTACCGACGTTTCATAAAAGATTTTTCTAAAATTACCACTCCTATGAATAAACTCCTAGAAAAGGATGCTCCATTCATCTTTTCAGATGAATGCATCAAATCTTTTAATATACTTAAAGAAAAACTCACTAATGCGCCGATCATGATAACTCCAAATTGGAATCTACCATTTGAACTTATGTGCGATGCAAGTGATTTTGCAATGGGAGCCGTTTTAGGACAAAGGATTGAAAAATGATTTCAACCTATATATTATGCTAGTAAGACGTTACAAGGAGCACAAACAAATTACACAACTACTGAAAAAGAACTCCTTGCTATTGTCTTTGCTTTTGACAAATTTCGTTCATATCTCGTTCTAGCTAAAACGGTGGTCTATACCGATCATTCTACTCTTAGATACCTATTTTCGAAACAAGATGCTAAACCACGATTAATCCGTTGGATCTTACTCTTACAAGAGTTCGATATTGAAATTCGAGACAAAAAGGGAGCAGAAAATCTGGCCGCTGATCATCTTTCTCATCTTGAAAATCCCGAATTAGAAGTTCTAAATGAATCGGAAATATAAGACAACTTTCGTGATGAATATCTATTGAAGATAGATTATAATGAAATTCCATGGTTTGCAGACTATGCAAACTATTTAGTATGTGGATTCCTTGAAAAAGGATTATCGTACCAAAAACGAAAGAAATTCTTTAGTGATATAAAACACTATTTCTGGGAAGATCCACATCTGTTTAAAAGTTGTCCCAATGGAATAATACGCCGATGTGTATTCGGAGATGAAGCTAGTCAAATCTTAAACCATTGTCACACAGGACCAACAGGAGGGCATTATGGGCCTCAACTCACAGCAAGAAAAGTTTACGATGCTGGATTCTATTGACCTACAATTTTCAAAGACGCACACCTTCTTTGCAAATCCTGTGATGCTTGTCAAAGGGCAGGAGAGATAAGTCAACGTGATGAAATGCCACAAAATGTCATTCAAGTATGTGAAGTATTTAACGTTTGGGGTATTGACTTTATGGGTCCATTTCCAAAATCTCATAATAATCTTTACATTCTCGTTGCCATTGATTATGTATCTAAATGGGTGGAAGCACAATCTCTCCCAACTAACGATGCACGAGTTGTAGTCAACTTCTTAAAACGTCTTTTTGCAAGGTTTGGAACACCGAAAGCTTTAATAAGTGATCGGGGTACTCATTTTTGTAATAATCAACTTGAGAAAGTTCGTAAAAGATATGGAGTTACTCATAAAATCTCCACTGCTTATCATCCACAAACAAGTGGACAAGTTGAAAATACCAACCGAGCTTTAAAACATATTCTAGAGAAAACCGTAGGATCAAATCCGAAGGAATGGTCCATGAAATTGGAGGATGCACTCTGGGCTTTTAGAACAGCCTGCAAAACTCCAATTGGAACCACACCTTTTAGACTCGTTTACGGAAAAGCATGTCATCTTCCAGTAGAAATTGAACACAAAGCATTTTGGGCTTTGAAGACATGTAATTTTGATTTACATGAAGCCGGACGTCTACGATTAAGTCAACTAAACGAATTAGAAGAATTAAGACATGAAGCATACGAAAATTCGTTAATCTATAAAGAAAGAATGAAGAAATGGCATGATAAAAGAATCAGAAGTTCAAAAGAATTTAAAGAAGGAGACAGAGTTCTTCTTTTCAATTCACGATTCAAGCTATTTCCTGGAAAATTGAAATCAAGATGGTCTGGACCATTCATAGTCAAAAGAGTTTTCCCATACGGAACAATAGAGTTAATAAATTCAAATGGGATTGAATTTAAAGTTAATGGTCACAGAGTTAAACATTACATACATGGTCCGATGGAAGTTGACAATGAAGTCAATCATAATTTCACCACCCAAGAAAACCTTCAAAATGAAAACATAAATATGTTATCAACAACATATGAAAAATCAAAATTGGAAAATAGGGAGGATTCAAATTGGAGTGATGAAGAAGAATTCTTATACAAACCTCCCATTCCAAGAAATGAAGAAAAATGTGAACAAGAAGTTCAAATAGAAGTGAAAGAACAAAGAAAAGAACACCCGAAAAAGGTTTACAAACCAACTCGACTTACTAAAGTAGGAGACCCGGGTGAATTTATCATTTCTTGCTTGCTTAATGATGGTGCTGTATATAATGGACTCGCAGATTTAGGAGCAAGTGCAAATATTATGCCTCGTTCCTTATACAAAAGATTAGGTATGGGTAAATTAAAACCAACTAAAATAGGTGTTCAATCATTTGACCTAACCATTAAACACCCGGTTGGAATAGCAAATAATTTACTTGTTAACGTGGGAAGTTTGACCTTTGTTGCAAACTTCATAGTGATTAATATGGAGGAAAACCTTGATATTCCTCTAATTTTAGGTCGCCCATTTTTAGCAACCACCGAGGCGTTCATTGAAGTAAGAGAAGGTAGAATGACACTTAGAGATGGTGATAAATCGATCACTTTTGTGAACCGAAAGTTTAGATCTCCACCAACCAAAACTGTTAGACCAATAAAAATGCATAAGTGTGGGGAAGATGAAGAAATACTTAATGATAAACCAATCACAAAGAACCCCGTTGATGATACGAAATTAGATGAACCCGTTTTTAACAGTTCAACGAAGAAACTTTATAAACGGATTCACGATACTAAGATTAAGGGAAACTTTAAGTTATGTAACCGACTAGTATCCAATTTATCGCGAAAAGAAAAGGCAATGTTAGTTGAATTTGTGAAAGTTACGGAGGAAATCAACAAATGGATTGAAGCAAAAGTCAGATATATACAAGTTGTTGATGATCCAATTGAAAATAATGTTAATCACAATTTCAACACCACAGCTAACTAAGTGTGGGGAGGTTCGAATCTTTTTAGGGTAATATGTATTTCTGTTAGAGTTAGATATTCTGTTTTCGTGTAGTTCTCGAGAATGGAATCCGAATGGTCTTTCCCTAGCAGACCCAAAAGAACTAGTCTTCTCCCCCCATTTTGAATTTTTATTTTTTTAGGTTTTACGAGATGAAGAATTCCTTTGATCTGAACCATAGTCTAATGCTACACGCTTTGATCACTAAACGTAATAATGTCACACTCCTGAGTGACCTGGTATCAGTAATAAGAGCCAAATTGGACGGAGTAAGAAAAGAACTCAGGAACGATCATAATAAGTTACATTTTAGTAAAGGAAAATCAAAATCCGCAGCGAAAAGAAGAGCACGACACCTTGAAAGATGTCACAAATGCGGAAAATGGTCACACGAAGGAAAATGCTCGACGAATCAGACATATTCCAATACCGAGTTCGTTACTTTACGCAGAGAAGGGCCGTTCATATGTTTCGAAGAAAAATCATTGAATGCTCGAGGTTACGCCTATGTAGCTATGGAAAACCAATTAGTCCGACTATCTTATGAGTGGACTAAAGCAGTTCACTGAGAATTCTATCTCACAGGTAAGTATGTACAGTTTTTATTTTTATTTTATTGTTTTTAACCTTTTGATAATAAACGCTAAATTGTTCGCTATAAAGTATTAAATTGATACTCAATAAAATTAGGTTTTGCGACCGAAATTATTGATATCATACAAAAATTTATTACATCACTGCGAAATTTACCGTTTATTCTTAAGGTATAAATATCTTTAATCAATCAACCCGAAATATTTCACAAATTCGTCAGGAGTAAAACTAGGTAATATATCCGAAATTACTTTATCGAAAAGAAGGGCGTATATTTTTGATAATATTTGATTGATTAAAGTGGGATAAAAGACCAAAAAGATTTTTAATTTTTATTTTTACTTTGTTTTTAAAATTAATATATTAATATTAAATTATTATTATAAACTTTTTAAATCAATATATTTAAGTTTGTAAATATTTAAAAATTTTATGTTTTTAATATAAGTCTGTATGTATAAAAATAAAAATATAATATAAATTTGGTGTGAATTTTTAAAATTTTAATAATATGAATTTTTAAAATTTTAATAATATGAATTTTTAATTTTATGCAATTTAAATTTAAGTTTGGTGTGAATTTAAAAACAAAAATTTACTTTATTTCGTTAAGTTAAAAATGTGATTTTTAAAATTCGTCGTGAGTTGAAAACTAGGTCGTTGAACCGAAATTGCTCTACCCAAGGGAGGGACGAGAACTTTTATTATCATTATTTTTAATCTTATTGAATTAAAGTATGCCAAAAACATTTAAAAAAACTCCAAAAATCTTTGCTTTTAAAACAACGCTTTGAATTGACAAATTTTAAAATTTTGTAGAGGGACGGACTAGGACAACGATCCGAAATGCCCTCATCCTAAAAAGAAACAAAATTTTAATTTTTAATTATTTATATGTTTTTTTAGTAAAGGTTCTATAAAAAAAATGTACTGTACCCGAACCCCATGCGATCGCATGGGATTTGGCCTTCAGATCCATGCGATCGCATGGAGCTGGATTTCAGGACAGGAATAAAAACTCAGTCGAGTTCTGCACAACACACAACACACACACAAATACACGAACATACACCCCAAAACCTCTCAAATTTCATCATTTTTTTCACCAAAATTCACCAAATTTATCGCTACAATCCGCTCTAAACATGAATTTGATAAGGAGTTTATCAAAAAGGGTAACAATTTCATCACTAAACCTCTTTAAATTTGATTTTTAGTGTTCTTGAGCTATATTTTACCTAATTTGATTTTGTTAATTTTTAGTGTAATTAGAGTTAAATTGTTAGTATTTTATGCATGTATAACCTAGATTGATGCTATTTAACATGATTTGAAGCCAAAAGCTTCAAAATTTTTAGGAATCTAGGGTTTGTGTTCTTGAGCAATTTGGGGCTTTTTGATATAAACAGGTTATGGCCGATTTTTTTCATGAATTACTGCTAAATTAAGTAGTGTAACATGTTTAGGTAGCTAAATGATTTAAACTTTGATCCTAAACATGATTTTTGAGAATTAAAGTGGACTTTTTAGGTTTAAAATTCATGAACTTGATTAAATTTATGTAAATGCCATTCGAGACTTGTTTAATTGCTAGTAATGACTATTTTGACATGTTATTTGAGTTAAATGCTTATGAACTTTGTATACATTTTCATATATGCTTATTTAAAAAAGTGTAGAATTGTAAAAATTGTGAAAATGTGTATACGTTTAATTTTGATTTAACATGTTATTGTAATTGTTTAAAATTTGTTATTTTGCTAACACTAATGCATATTTGGATGCACAAATTTTGTGTTTAATGTGTTTTGCAGAGATTTACAGACACTGATGGTGCAACATCATCATCCAGGCAACCTGCTCCAGAACCTGAACCTGAAATGCAATATGAACCTGAACAAGAACCACAACAGGAACCACAACAACAGCCTGATCAACACGTACCTTATTATGATCCGCTACAATTTGTTGATGCCTTCACAGTATTTCCGATGCATCCACCAGTAGAATACCCAACGATTCCTGAACACACGTTGCATCCTAATATGAGATTCGATAGAAGCTGGAGGGATTACCCGGCATATCAAAGTAACAAATTCAAACTGCTACCGAAAAATGTAGAAGTGCCAAGGGTAATCGATTGGGATCCTTTGGAAAGGGTCCAACTAGCTAACTCAGTTAGGGAGCATCTGATCCAAAGGTATGGCAGTTCTTCTTTTACCGATTGGGAACGTCTATTCACCATTCGTAGACCTGTATATAAGGAATGGTGTGTTGAGCTGATGAGTACTATAGCATTAAATGTAGATGTAGATAGATTAGATGATAGAAGTTTTCTTAGATTTATACTTGGCCGTAGGATGTACAGGATGTCCATGCTGGACATGGCCAGGGCTTTACAGATATATACTCCCGGTGAATTACTACTACCCGATTGTATGAATTTAATTTATCGTGGTGAAAGGGTAGATAGGAATTTTGACGCGAACGCCGTCTGGAGGTGTATGTCAAACTATAATGTTTTTACGCTGGGAGGAAAACACTCCTACTTACATATTAACAAAGCCGAACTTCGTATAATTCATAGATTTCTGGCTAACTCGATTACACAGAGAGGTCACAATAAAGAGAAAATGACCTTACATGATTTATTTTACCTAAAGTGTATTCGAGACCCAAGAAACTTTGTTAATATCCCCTACTGTGTTGGTTTTTATTTATCAAAAATGGTGGAAGGAATACAGGAAGGGGGGATTATAGGAGGAGGTATTTTTGTTACTCTCATTGGAGAGTATTTGAGTGTAGATAGGGATCAAGGGGGTCCACTTTTGAAATGTAGGAAACAGGTTAAGCCTTTAGGATTAAAGGTCTATCAGGGTGCTAAGGTATTAAAGAGAAGACGCAACCAGCCAGTACCCTATGAAGGTAGTCATCCTCAGGTAGAGAGAGTTTCAGATGAGGAAATGGAGGAAGCGGATGACATTAGGGATGTCATTAGGGAGGCTATGACTGACGTCTACCAGCGTATAGATGAGGTAGATATGACAAACGGGGAGAGATTTCGTCAGATGGAGCAGTGGCAAGCCCGGAATGATTACGAGCATTCCAGGCAAACACAACATGATAGATGGGACTATCATCAGCGTCAGATTATGAGCCGGCTGTCACCTCAGGATCACTACGTTCCGACCCGACCCGCTTACTATCCTCCACACCAGCCCGAGATGAGACCACCATATACTCTCTACGACCCTAACCAGGCCTACCAGTACACCTATCACCAACCATGGAACCCGGACGATGACATGAACTGGAACCCCTATCCAGATTGATATAGTTCCTGTTGGTGATTTCTATGATTTTTATTTTTTATTATTTTTATTTATTTATGTTTAAACATATGATATTGTGATACATTAATGTATTGTTTAATATTTTTATTATTTGGTACTAATATTTCATATTTAATTTGAAAGTGAGATTTTAAGTCCCATTTCAAATTACCATGCATGTTTATATTTGTATGTATGTATATTGTCAATTGTACACAACAGGGTAAAACAGCGCATTTTCAAAGACTGGCATTAAGTTCAGCAAAAGCTACTAATTTTGACGACAAAACGAAAAACAAATGTGATGTAACAACAAGACGGAATGAACAAATAAAGTGCACCATTTATCATTCAACAAATAAACGCCAATATGTTTGGAAACTTTGGTAAAATTTAATCATTTTTCTACGCTAATCACCCTCAATAATTTAAATTGTTACTGATTTTTTGCAAATGAGGGCATTGCAAGATCTTAAGTGTGGGAAGGGGTTAAATTATTTAGGATTTTTAAAATTTTAACTTATACACTTGGTTACCATTAAAAATACTAGTAACGCAGTAGTTGTATTAGAATCTAGTGCTCTCTGATAATAAAGAACAGCCCTAGTCTTATATACTGACTACCCAATTCTAGTAAAAATTTTAAAATTTTCAATTAAATGAATTCAAAATCATGTTTATACATATTTATGAACGATAAAACTAGGTGTTAACACCGAAATTATTGTTACCTCAGAAAGGACATAAATTGAGAAACAAACCAAAATGTTAGAATTCATTTAAAATGGAATAGATGACAATAAAAAGGCAAAGAAAGAAAAATAAAAGTCAAGTGTGGGAAAAATTTATCAAGTTATTTAAAATATATATCACATATTTTTGTACAAATAACTAAAGATACTTTTGTTTTGGACAATTTTATCAGTTTTACCCAATTTCTTATAATATATTTGAAAGAAAGATGGATCTACACGATGAATCAATTCCATCATTAAAAGGAAGTAAAGTCTTCCGAAAAAGACACGCGCTTCTTGATTTAGGTCAGGAAGTTGTCGTCCAGACCAGTTGTAGAGTCTACGAAAAACCTTGAAAAGTTTTCTCGAAAATCAGCTGGAAATCCACGGACCTCAGCATCAAACAGGGTCGCCAAGTGGTCAGACTTATCCTAACCATGAGAGGATCTGTCTCGTAAAATGGGGAGGACGCCGTGCAAATTAGCTTGATAAGACTAATGAATCAGACCCCCAGAAAAGGATAATCTCCTTAAAAGATCAAAAATTAGCTTTTAAGCCTGATATTACTCAATCCTAGAGATTGACCTTAAAGATTGAGAATTACAAACTCATGGAATTCGATGATATCTAAACTCGAGCTTGAACGAGAAAATATTTTGATCAAAATTACAAACCGATTTGTTTTCTGAAAACCTATTTTCAATGCGTTCATTACTATTGAACGTAAAATCCTAGGAATTCACCTGGAATTCATTAGGTCACCTGAACCAAATCGGGTGTCAACCGTAAGAACGGTGGTTGCATAGCATGGTCGAAGACAGGACCTTGTGCCAGACCGAAAAATTATAGGGTGAGCTTTACTATTGCTCCTACAAAGGATAGTAATTGCATTCGACACGTTATAGACCATAATTAAAAGCATGTCAGGGGACATTGCCTTAACAGTTGCTTGTTCAACGCTTTCCTTTACAACCGGACGGTAGTTTACCGAAAGGTAATATACGGAGCAAGTATACTGGATGTGTTGCTTTCCCAATACAAGGTTAGCAAGTGGGTGACACAAAACCATAAGTTTTGAGCTAAAATTTTCAAATTTGAAACCCACAAAACCCACAAAAATATCTTGCAAACGCCGGTGAAGGGTTATTCCGGAAAACTTATCTAGGGTAAAAGCTAGATCTTATTTTTGAAAAATCAAATGTTTTCATAAAGATCCAATTTCCTTAAAGGATCTAAATTTTCATAGTCATGTGGGACTGTAAACCACATCGTTATTACCATTGTTCATACCGCCGTATAGAAATCACTGATGTACAAAGTGTGAAGAATAAAGAAGTGATTCTAGTATTCTTATTTCAAGACTATATTGCTTGAGGACAAGCAACGCTCAAGTGTGAGAATATTTGATAATGCTAAAAACGAACATATATTTCATAGCATTATCCCTCAAGAAAGACAAGCTTTTAGTTGCAATTGTTCTATTTACAAGTGATATTCGTTTAAATAATAAAAGGTGAAGACAAAAGACAGATTCGACGAATTGAAGACGCAAACGACCAAAAAGCTCAAAAGTACAAAATACAATTAAAGTGGTTCCAATTATTGATAAGAAACGTATCAAAATTACAAGAGTACAAGTCGCAAAACGCAAAATACAAGATATTAAATTGTATGCAAGGACGTTCAAAAATCCGGAACCGGGACCAGAGTCAACTCTCAACGCTCGACGCAACGGACTAAAAATTATAAGTCAACTATGCACATAAATATAATATAATATTTAAATAATTCTTAAAATTATTTATATATTATATTTATTTATTAAAACGTCGACAAGCTTGAAAACAAAAATATGTGAGCTGGTACCTACCTCCATGCGATCGCATGGCCTGTAGGCTTGTTTTCCATGCGATCGCATGGGCCACTTTTTGTGGCCACATGCCTATAAATTCGCAGTTTGGTGATCGATTAAAAACATCTTTTTCTTTCCTTTCTCTCAACGTAAACATACATACATATATATATATATATATATATATATATATATATATATATATATATATATATATATATATATATATATATATATATATATTTATATATATTATAATTTTAATTTTAATTTTAATTCTAATAATAAGGGTATGTTAGCGAATGTTGTACGGGTGTAAGTCGAAATTCTGTCAGTGTAACGCTACGCTATTTTTAATCATTGTAAGTTATGTTCAACCTTTTTAATTTAATGTCTCGTAGCTAAGTTATTATGCTTATTTAATGCCGAAGTAATCGTGATGTTGGGCTAAATATTAAAATTGGGTAATTGGGCTTTGTACCATAATTGGGGTTTGGATAAAAGAATGACATTTGTAGAAATTAGACTATGGGCTATTAATGGGCTTTATATTAACTAAATGATACCTCGTTGATTTAATATATAGACTTATAATTTGACGTATTTATATATAACCACATACGCTTGACTGGATACGGTGGGCGGGATATCTATAAATACCAATAATTGTTCATTTTACCGGATACGGAACTGGATTAATAGTTAATAAACTTGTTGAAACAGGGGTGGATTACATTCAAGGGTAATTGGTGTAATTGTTAACAAAGTAGTAAAACCTTGGTTTACACGCAGTCGATAACCTGGTGTATTCATTAAACAAAGTATTAAGACCTTGTTACAATTCGAATCCCCAATTAGTTGAAATATTTGACTTCGGGAATAAGAATAATTTGACGAGGACTTCCGCACTTTATGATTATGACTGATGGACTATTATGGACAAATCCGTATGGACATATCAAATAATCCAGGACAAAGGACAATTAACCCATGGGAATAAACTAAAAACAACACGTCAAACATCATGATTACGGAAGTTTAAATAAGCATAATTTATATATTTCATATTTAATTGAACTTTTAATTATTGCACTTTTATTTATTGTCATTATATTTATTTTCACTTTTAATTATCGTACTCTTTAATTATCGCAATTTTATCTTATCGCACTTTTATTTATCGCAATTTCATTATCGTTATTTACTTTACGCTTTAAATTAAGTCTTTTATATATTTAATATTTTACTTTAGGTTTTAACTGCGACTAAAGTTTTAAAATCGACAAACCGGTCATTAAACGGTAAAAACCCCCTTTATAATAATAATACTACTTATATATATTTTTGTATTTTTACAATTATAAGTTAAAACTAATATAGCGTTAAACTTGGCTAGAGTTCCCTGTGGACGAACCGGACTTACTAAAAACTACACTACTGTACGATTAGGTACACTGCCTATAAGTGTTGTAGCAAGGTTTAGGTATATCCATTCTATAAATAAATAAATATCTTGTGTAAAATTGTATCGTATTTAATAGTGTTTCCTTGTAAAAATTAATACTATTTCGTATACACCTCTACGCACATCATTATTATTATTATTATTATTATTATTATTATTATTATTATTATTATTATTATTATTATTATTATTATTATTATTATTATTATTATTATTATTATCATTATTATAAGAGTTATTATTATTATTATTATTATTATTATAAATTTTATCATTTTTATTATTAATATAAGTGTTATTATTATTATTATTATTATTATTATTATTATTATTATTATTATTATTATTATTATCATTATAATTATTATCATTCTTATTATTATTAGTATTAAGATTAACATTTGTATTGAAAATTTCATATATAACAAGATTGCCTTTATAATTAGAAACTATCATTATTATTAATATCAAGTATTATCTACATCATTATCATAAAAATAATATTGATTATGAAAATAAAAGTTTTAATAACGTTGTTAAGATTATAAGAATATAAATAAAGATTTCATATATAAAAATATATATTTAAATTACAAAACTTAACGATATTAATATTGCTATGAAATTATATATAATGAAACTTATTAATTTATTATATCACTAATAATAATATATATTTTGGTTCGATTACAATTACGTGTGTTAATATATATATATACAAATGATATAGGTTCGTGAATCCGATGCCAACCTTGCATTGTTCACTTTCGTCGTATGCATATTTTTACTACAAAATATCGTATTGTGAGTTTCATTTGCTCCCTTTTTAAATGCTTTTGCAATATATATTTTTGGGACTGAGAATACATGCGCTGCTTTTATAAATGCTTTACGAAATAGACACAAGTGATCGAAACTACATTCTATGGTTGGATTATCGAACCGAATATGCCCCTTTTTAGCTTGGTAGCCTAAGAATTGGTGTTTATGATAATTGCCACCAATTAACGCGAATCCTAAAGATAGATCTATTTGGCCCAACAAGCCTCATCCGAGTTTCGGATGCTTTAGTACTTCGATTTATCATGTCCGATGAGAGTCCCGGAATGATGGGGATATTCTATATGCATCCTGTTAAGGTCGGTTACCAGGTGTTCACCATATGAATGAATTTTAATTCGCGAGTTACACTTGTCAATATATGAAATCTTGTGGTCTATTAAAATGATGGAAATAAATGGTTATGATAAACTAATGAACTCACCAACCTTTTGGTTGATACTTTAAAGCATGTTTATTCTCAGGTATTAAGGAAATCTTCCGCTGTGCAATTGCTCATTTTAGAGATATTACTTGGAGTAATATCTACAACATCACAAGCACTGCCAGTTCCATAATCACCGCGAACATCATCACTAATCAACAACGAGTATATTGTATCAACGAGTTATAAAGTATTAACTCATTCCCTCTGAAGAATTTATATGTATATCTTATATATATAAATTTTGAACCCATAATATGTCTTTTCGTACTAAGCTATTATGTATGAATTGAAAAAGGGTAGATACTACTCGGTTAAATTCATATTATTAATATGCTATAATCCTTCGATTAACGACTTAACCATCGTTAATCACAATCTCTGTTTCAACTCAATGAATTTCGTTTCATAATAAACTAAGTGTATTATTCAATTACATGTTTGATTTTACACCTTTGATATACTCGAGACTTTCTAGAAAACATCATTCGAAGATAGCAAGAGTTCTATGAGCATCAACATGATTCACTGAGGAAATATCAATAAGAATAAATAGTGAAGTATTGATCACAGTAGTGAAATACTCTGTGAAGATTATGTAATCTCTAATGTTAGAGATTATTCATTTCTAGTTCCAACAAAAAATCAAATGAGTTTAATTTAATATTAACTCATTAAATCTTTATTACATCCAAAGAAAATATACATATATTTTCATAAAGTCTGTAATAAAAATTATCTTGTACAATATATTACTTGTGAAACTTTTAACGGGTAGGTAATACCCGAGAGATATATAAATTCACAAGTAATATGTTACATTCTTCGATTCTAATCATCAACTGTACTCACTACTTTCACAACAATATACATTTTTTCATAAAAATCAAAACAACCATACTCACTCAAATCCAATTACATATTCTGATTTTAACATATTAGAATTCAATTCGAGATATAACTGATACCACCACTCTTAGATTCCTACATCTTTCAAAGCTATACTTTGACTTTAAAACTGTGCTAGAACATCACTTCTATTCATAACATCCAAAAAAATATTCTTATCGTTCAAAATTCTAGAATGTCATACGTACATTGACGATAAACCCTTCATGATTCTTGAAAACACCTCAATTAAGAAACAACTGAGAGGATGATCCAACCACACGTTACCTACGAAAAGAAAGACTTATGCATATAGTCATACATCTGGAAAACTTCTGGAACCTAAGTAGAAGTTTAACACAAATCTATGATCCATTGGCGTTGTTATTACCGAAAATAATTTTACAATCCCTCTCAAAGGTAGCCAATTTTGTCACACCCCCCGCAAGCCAACTTCGACTTTCATTAGCTTTATTATAACCTTGATATATACGTTTGCCATTTTCGTCATTGTTACCGGGGAACCTTTTATATCCAACCACATTAGCAGTAAACTTACCAACAGTTTTTTTGATCTTTGACCTTTCGAAAAATCATTATATTCATTGAAACCCTATCATATATCCATCTACATCTTGTAACAATAATTTCCATACCAACTATCGGAAATCATCAATCAGTATTTCAAATCTCGCAGCGTTTCTACATCAACAGTTATATGTATATATATAACATTTATCTCTTAGAATTATGATCTTTCATTCTGAAATTTTGAAAAGCACCCAGTCTACGAATCAATACTTTGAATTCTGAAAAAGCTGAATGAAGCAGCAAAAAAAAAAAAAAAAAAAAACTGTAAACGACCTTAACAGTCGAAAGTATGATGATAAAGAATAATGTGTTGGCAAAGCTCAGAAAAATTTGGTATTGAAAAACGGATTGAGCAAACCCTGAAGGAGACTGTAGACAAATCACAAGGACTAAACGTGCCTTCAAAGAATCCAAATAATTCAGTGTCTACTAAAGTCTTTAACAAATATCTTGCTCCTGACTCCAAATCTTTACGGAAAAATTTTCTTCATCATCTTTCGATATTAGAAATTCTAAGATATCATCGTATCTTTCATTATAAATATCCTTGATATTTCTGAAGATATTTTCATAACTATTCTTATCTGAAATCATTTATCTCTTCACACTATATGTATTACATCATAAAGGAAACTGTTTAGTTTCTATATTCTGTAAATCTTCGAGTTTAAATTATGAATGTTTTTGAAGTAGTGTTGGGAACTGAAGCATGAGTTAGTATAATATAATGACACTTGATCAACGTGATTATATTACAGTAAGTCATGCTGAGTTTCTAATGGAACGTGAGGATTCACAGACCATAACGTCATCATGTGCCATGTTACACGACTCTTACATTCTACCTAATCTCCAAACATATCGAGAACATATCTTTCTGATAGTTCTATCTTTTCTCTTGGATTCTGGTAATTTAACCAATCAAGATCGTGCTATTACAATTTCTCTCTTAGAACATTATTCATGTTCATTAGAAATTTCATACCTACGAATTCTGGACCATTACTTGCTGTGCTTAATGGCAAGAGAAAACAAAAGCATGAAGCTTCGAAATATAAATGGGAGTATAAATCGCAGCAAATAGGAGGGAGCATTAACTGTGGATGTCAATGATTAAAGAAAGACAGAAGAAGAGACTCCGAAATATAAGGGAAGATATAAAGCCTGACGACAACACATAAATTACAAACCGTGTATATCAATACGTATTGCAACGTAAAGACACGGGAGAATTAAAAACACTATAACCCCAAGGTAATAGTAAAAGTAAATAAATTCCTCCGGTGGTAGATGAAAAAGAAGAATGACAGATGCAAAGGTCAGAAATATATATAAAATTAGAACTGGATGGAGCATATTGACGAGTGTTTTGGAAGTATGAACTGACGTAGAGAAGATGAAAGTTGTGGGAATAAAGAAATGAAGGGGCTAGATTTATAGGGAAATATCAGACAGAGCAATCGAGACAGATTATTGCATTTAACCAAAGAAGATCATAATTTCTTTAATTACCGAAAAACCAAATCTTATTACGAAGATTTCCTCTAAAATCCCTCGAACTTCGGAAATTAACCATATCTACATCAAAAGATATGACAAAAATTTACTTCTCTCATTTCACTCTTTTGTGATTGTTTCACTTATACTCTTCGTGTAATCGAATTGTTTTATCCATATTACTCAATGATGATAAACTCTATTTATCAACTTATATTCGTCATGAAAACATTTTTATTGTTAGCCATGACGACCTCGATCAAATTTCGGGACGAAATTTCTTTAACGGGTAGGTACTGTGACGACCCGAAAATTTTCGACCAAATTTAAACTTAATCCTTACATGTTTCCGACACGATAATCAAAGTCTGTAATATTGAGTCTCTAAAAATTCCGGAACTATGTTCATATATTCAATTACTTTTTACTATTCTCAACGATTCACGAACAATTATATTTAACTTGATGTGCATATATAATTATATATATATATTTATATATATATATTAATTGAAAATGTTAACAAAGTATTAAATGTATGATATCGTACAATAAACTTATTAGTTTCTATATCTATTTGATATATTTAACTTCAGAGTTATAAGTTAATGCCTGATGATTGAATTGGAAGATATTTTATCTTTTATCAATTCCATAAATATTGTGATATGATTACGAGTCTCTGTTGTGAGGTCCACGTTGATTTGAGAAATCTTTCCATTTTAACAATATTCGGAATAAATGGTAAAGTGATCTACAAGTAAGAACAATAATGTCAATTAACGATAACTGGACAAAAGTTAGTAGAGATTCCTGCTTAACTTTCAATGCAATGATTGTCTCGTGTCTTTTGATAAGATAATTATTTAGTTTTCATAATATTGAAAACGTTTTATGATATAAATGAAACCTTTTAAAGAATGAATTTGAATATATACAATAATTCGGAATGTTAAATGTTAGAACTAAATATATAAATAACTCGCAACGTGTATTTAAAACGTATTTATGAATATTGAATATATATAGTTTCAAATTAGTTAAGTAAACAATAATAACACTTGTCTATTGATTCGATTGATATTTAAATAAGTTAACTAGAACATTTAAGAAGTTAATATAAACGCAAGTACATAAATGAATCATATTAATTATAAATTCTAAAATGTAAACGTTATGAGATATAATAGTTTTTATTATGTAAACGAATTTAGAATACACACATATATATATATATATATATATATATATATATATATATATATATATATATTTTATATATATATATATATATATATATATATATAATAAACTTTAAATATATATGTATATATATATTTAAAAACTGAACATTATATCGTTAAATAAATAATTACAATTAGATGTATATGAAATGCAATTTCTAAACAATGACATATATACTGTACAATATAATAAAATATAATGTTAGAAAATGTTAACTTAAATATAAAATATTTTGATTTTATATATTTTTCTTGTAAAGATTTAAAATAATATTATTAAATATATTTTGATAAATAACAAGACATTGATTTATAGAAGCAAATGACCAAAACACTCAAATGTATAAGTTACATTTCTTGTAATATAAATTATTGGCGAATAAGTCTAATTATTGTTAAAGGTACACGTCGCGAAACGTAAAGTACAAGTTTTCTAAGCGTACGAAAGGACGTTCGAAAAACTGTAACTGGGACATAAGTTGAGCGTCAACGTACAAGTCATTGGAACTAAATTTACAAGTTAACTATGCACGTAAATATAATATAATATTTAAATAATTATAAAGATTATATATATATATATATATATATATATATATATATATATATATATAATTAATTTAATTAAATTGAGTGTCGGTAGCATTGTAAATGGAATATGTGCAGGTGACATGCCTCATGCGATCGCATGAGATCACCCTCACATCCCCATGCGATCGCATGAGGGGTAGGTGAGGCAAACTTCCATATAAGTCGAACTATTTCACTCTGGTCTCATTCATTTTACACACTCCGTAGTTAATTTATTTATTATTATTATTATTATTATTATTATTATTATTATTATTATTATTATTATTATTATTATTATTATTATTATTATTATACATAAAATACTACGACGAGGTTATGTTCGGGTTATTTCAAAAATGAGTTTTTCAAGCGGGATAGAGATAAGGAAATTATGGGTTATAGCTGTGGAGGTTATGGGTAATGTTCGTGGGTATTGTTCATGAGGTCAACCTAGTGTTTATCCGTTCCGTTGCGTCTACGTACTTTCCTGCAATATTGAATCATAATATTGATACGTGAGCATTCATATCTTATCTTTTATATATTAATAGTGTATCCCTGACTAGTGCTCGAGTATATATGTTTATGCATGCTTGTATGCTTAATTTAGTCGTTAAATAGTTTATGATAAATCACGAATTTGATACATATGCTACTGAGATAAGGTATATGATATGCATGTCGTTGGAAAGCTGGCGAAAAATTAATAACTTTTCATTTAGAAATCGTGTGGTTCCGATGAACGGATTAAAAGATATGGTCAACTGAATTATCATTAATTCTATTATTATTATTATTATTATTATTATTATTACTATCGTCGTTATTGTTATCGTCATTATTATTATTAACTAATAATTATTATTATTATTATCAGTATCGTTAACAATATAAGTATTATTATTAAAATTGTTATTGTTATTATTAATACTATCGTTATTATCACTAAGGTTATTATTATTATTATTATTATTATTATTATTATTATTATTATTATTATTATTATTATTATCATAATAATAATTATTAGTATTATCATTAGTATTATTATAATTATTATTATTAGTATCATTATCATTAAAACTAATATTAGTATTACCTAATTATTATGATTACTATTATTATCATTATTATGAATGCGATATAAAAGAGGACTATAAGCTATTAAAAAAATCGATTAGGAAATAATGAGTATAAGTATCATGATGAAATTAAAATATTGTAAGATATTGATTTAGATAAAAATATCGTTTTCATTATTTTTATCATTATACCTATATACTAATTGTCATGGCGAAAATCGTAGTTTCAGTTATTTCCGATTGTCGTTTTGAGTTTGCGTTCACACTACAAACGGCCCATCAAATTCGCTTCATGTTACACAACGGTCCCTCAACTTTACACTTTTTCAGTGGTAGAAAACGTAAATATATAATTTTATTAAAATAAGAGAAACTAATTCCACCCGAATTTTTAACGGGCCCTATCTTCTCGCTCGGTGCGAGTTAAATTTTTCTGAAATCACCGTTCAACTCGAAAAAATCTATTGAATACAACGGGACTAACTACGCGCGAAACGGACATCGTTAAAAAAACACTAAATATTTCGAGCTATATTTCATACATATACATACACCTACAACAAACAACTCAACCTATTAGATATGTGTAATGACCCGGAATTTTCCGACCAAATTACACTTATGAGATTAATATTTACATAAATTAAACCATACCAACATGATAAGCAATCCAAATTGTTGAGACTTGTGTTTTTGAAAAGAGTTTTACACAACGTTTGACCGTCCAATATGACCGATAATATCACGAACTATATAACATACGATAATTATATGTTTGTGTATATATATGTATTTATATATATTTAACATGATCTAAGGATGGTTTAACATCTCATTGTGTACTAATGGCAATGAGTTATAAGTATATTTTGAAACTACTAACTTAAGTTTTCAAAACGATAACTATACGTAACATTCTTTGATATATATACTTATAATCTATAATGCTTATACATGTATCGTATATATAATGTATTTAATCACTTTTTAAGGACTTAAATACATAAAACAATATAAGTATATTCATTAAAGATAGCTATATTTGAATTCTCGTTCCGTTTCCTCAAGATTTCTATACGTATATCTAGGGTATATGTACCCGTATCATACCCAGCTTCTATACATATTTACTATTGGTATATACACATCAAATCAACATCCTAATCAACATTATTACTGCCCTAGATATGAGGTAACTAGGATTTGTCAAGTAGTATGAATTATTAGTAAGAAAACAAAATTAGGAATCCTTTTCTTTCTTTATAAACTAAAAACGTTTTTATAAATGAACACCATTTCTTCACTCCATTTTCTCATACCTACACCCTCATTTATCTCTCAAAATACTCCTAACTTCATACTTGATCATCTCCAAGCATTTTCCCCATCATTTAGCTTCAATTATAAGCCTTAAACACCATAAGAAAACTCTTTCAAGAACATATCAAAATAACCACCCATTTGAAGAAGTTTACTTCCAACCTTTTGATCTAACTCCACCACTCTTTGATTCCAAGATTATTTCTTATATTTTGCAGTAACTTTGTCCAAGTAACTTGAGGTAGTAACCTTGTTCATAATCTTATTCAATTCATATTCATATAGCTATCTTATTTTGTGGTATAAAATTTTAACAACAAGAACATAGTTTGAATGATTTCAAACTTGTTCGCAAACTAAATAGATCCTTCTAACTTGACTTTTAAAATACTTCAAGACCTGTAATATATCATAATGATATGCTAACCTAACAAGATATAACTTGGTTTTACAAAGAACATCTTAAAAACTGAATCTACGTCGTCGGAGTGCAACCGGGGGCTGTTTTGGATTGGATAATTAAAAACCATCTTGAACTTTGAATTGGAAGTTTATGTTCTGGAAAAATGATATTTCTTATGAGTATGTTAATACATAAAAATTTCATGGTTTAACCCAAAGTGTAAGTATTTTTAGAAAAATGATCATTAAATGTTGTTTTTATGATGGAAAATGATCACTTTCATAAGTTTCACCAAAATTTGACCTATAACCTATGATTTTGAATACAAACTAAGGTATTTTCAGTTCATATTCTTAAAATTTTACTCGATCCAAGGAAGTGGCAAGTTGAACCAACAAAAACGGAGTTGTAATGAAGAAACTACGACTAAAACAAGATTGGGTATCCAAAGCCAGTTTAGCTACGAAAATATTTGGAGAAAAAGTAAATTAATCATATCTTTTCTAATTAATATGATATTTTATATATAATTACTTATGATTTGATTTTATATATTTCAGGACCACCCGTAAACAACACGAGAAGATTAATCATAAGACCTCATGATTGTACGCAACACGTCATTTGACAACACGGTACTTTATGTACGCAACACGTCATTTGACAACATGGTACCATGGGTCGAGATTAATTCTGATCAATACGAATACGATGGGGTCTTTATTTATTTTATTTAAGCAACTAATTGTGGACCACTAACATCGGACTGCTAACTACGGACTAAGAAAATATTAAAAGTATTAAAAGTATATATATATATGTAACGATTACTTAAAAAGAAAATATGTTGATATATTATATATATGGTTAGGTTCGTGATATCTATCGGAGACCAAGTCGAATTAAATACCTTCAAGACAAAAGTGAGTATATAGTCCCACTTTTAAACTCTAAATATTTCGGGATGAGAATACATGCATTTTATGATTTACGTTATGGACACAAGTGATTAAAAATATATATTCTACGTTGAGTTGTACCACTGGCATACTTCCCTGTAACTTGGTAACTATTATTTACATGAGATATTGTAAACGCGAATCCTGTTGATAGATCTATCGGGCCTGACAACCCCAACCGGACTGGACGACCAGTATTCAACGGTTGCACAGTACTTCGTTTTGGTGACTACACTTGGTACGGTGTAGTGAGATTTCATAATAAAGGGAATATGCGACGTTAATTAAATGTTAAGTATGGTTACCAAGTGCTCAACCACTTAGAATGCTTTACATACACTTGCGAGTGTATTATGTTTATGATTATGAAATCTTGTGGTCTATTAACATATTGAAATGATTGTTATGATAAACCTATGAACTCACCAACCTTTTGGTTGACACTTTAAAGCATGTTTATTCTCAGGTACGAATTAAGTCTTCCGCTGTGCATTTGCTCAATATAAGGACATTACTTGGAGCCGATCATTGCAATGGGACCAAATGTTGATGACTTCGTCCAGGTGGATTAGGACGGGTCCTTTCAATATGTTATGTACCAAACAACATATATCCAAATTCGATTGCGCGTTGAATACAACCGCAGCAACGCGCGGTCGAATTTTTTTCTAGTTATTATTAAAAGTATCATTAATATTAAAACTATCATTTTTATTAAAATTATCATTTATAATAGAAATATCATTGTTTTTATTATAAAATATCATTATTATTATCATTTTTGTATTATTATTATTAAAAATTATCATTTTGAATAGAATTATTATTTTTATATAAAATATTATTATTATTACAGTTAATATTAAAAAGAATCGTTATTATTAAAATTATCATGATTAGAATTATCATTTTATTATAATTAATATCATCATTAGTAAATAAATATTGTTATTATTATTATTAGTAGAATAATAATAATAATTATTATTATTATTACAAAATAATACAACTTTTACTCATTATTATTATTATCAATATTATTTTATCAAATAAATATGTGATACAAAGATATTTTTACCACACGTAATATAATTACATTAATAATACATACCACTATATTTTTATGATATTAAGTGAACTTTATAAATTTTATTACTTGAGATATGTAAAAGTATATTTTTATCATATATAAATTTTAATATAAATTTTTATATATTAATAAATGACTTGTATTATTTACTAAAATAAAATCTGATAAATATATTTAAATATATAAAACGACTATATTTAAGTTATATAATAAACATGTATAGATTTTGTAAGTCATTTTGGGTCAAGTTGACTTTTGTTGACTTTTGCATGTCAGTATCGAGCATTAGGATTGTGATACACTACGACTTGACCTAAATTGTTAGACAGATATTGACCAACATATAAATATATATACTTAATATAGGTTTATGAATCCGAGGTCAACCTTGCACTTGTTCAGTGCCATCATATGCGTAATTACTACGAAATACAGTATTGTGAGTTTCATTACTCCCTTTTTAAATGCTTTTGCAATATATATTTTTTGGACTGAGAATACATGCAATGCTTTTATAAATGTTTGACGAAATAGACACAAGTCCTCAAAACTACATTCTATGGTTGGATTATCGAATCGAATATCACCCCTTTAGCTTGGTAACCTAAGAATTAGGGAACAGTACCCCTAATTGACGCGAATCCTAAAGGTAGATCTACGAGAACTAACACCCCCATTCTGGAATTTGCAATGCTTTAGTACTTCGAGTTATTATTATACAAACGAGAGGATTCTATTTTGGGGATACTCTATATGCATTTTGTTAATGTCGGTTACCAGGTGTTCACCATATGAATGATTTTATCTTTATGCTGACGAGAGGATTCTGCTTATAAATATGAAATCTTGTGGTCTATTAAAATGATGAAAATGAATGATTATGAAAAACTAATGAACTCACCAACCTTTTGGTTGACACTTTTAAGCATGTTTATTCTCATGTATGAAAGAAATCTTCCGCTGTGCATTTGCTCATTTTAAAGATATTACATGGAGTCGTTCATGGCATATTTCAAAAGACGTTGCATTCGAGTCGTTGAGTTCAACAAGATTATTATTAAGTCATTTATAGTTTGGATATATTATGAAATGGTATGCATACCTGTCAACTTTCGATGTAATGAAAGTTTGTCTTTTAAAAACGAATGCAATGTTTGTAAAATGTATCATTTAGAGGTCAAATACCTCGCAATGAAATCAATTATTATGTAACGTTTATAATCGATATGAACGAGACATTTCATATTGTGATACCCTTTCTAACCATGGAGTCTTAACGAATAAATGTGCATACATTCGTGATAGGTTGTAAGAGTGCGTGAGTATTCGCCTCTTTAAAAAATTTGTTCTTACCGAAGAGTATTAAAAATATCCAATCTTAACCATCTAAATAAAACATAATTTTTTTTTTTTTTTTTTTTTTTTTTTTCCAATACAACATAAATTCAGTATAAGATAATCAAAGGATTATAATGTTTTAATGTTGAACCATTAACTACTGAACTTATATATGCAACATCAACTAATCAATTAAATATGTAACATGTTTCATCAAACGTTGAACTATTGCTCTTTTTTCCACTTAGAACTGATTATCTAGCTTGAATTTGACTTAAGGTTACTCCATTAAGTGATGATGGTAAAGTTGGAAGACTTGAGGATGAACTACTTAGCTCACTTCCTTGAATGAAGAAGCCAGGCTGTTTTGGTGAAGGTAGTGAACCTTCACCACCCAACATTGCAACCACAAATGGTGTGTCAGGTCTATCTTCGGCTCGTTGTTGTACACATAATAGACCAACGTGTATGCATCGCTGGACTTGCGAAACCAACAATGACTCGTCTAATGATGCGTCAAGTAGATCAAGAGACTTGCCTTCTTTGTAAAGTCTCCATGCCTGAATCAATACACAGAAAAAACAAGCATAATTATATCATATCAAAACATCAACGCATCTTAGTCGGGTTATTTTGTGATAATTAGTGAGATTTGAACATGATACCTCTTATGAGATATCAAGACTCCTACTATTAGGCTATTTTAGGATGGTTCAATTCATCAACGAATGATCATGCATATTTAACACACTTACATGTCCAAGAAGGCTATTATGATGATCTTGGTTAACAAAACCTCTATTTTTCTTTCCGCTCACAATTTCCAAGATTAAAACGCCAAAGCTGAATATATCTGATTTTACCGAAAAGAGACCATTCACTGCATACTCCGGAGAAATGTAGCCCCTGAATAAAAAAGTTATTATTACCATGAAAGTTTTTCAGTAGACTATGTACAGGGTACGATGTAGTGATGCACGTTTTAGGATTGCTATTTAGATGCTTTTCTCTGCTTATGAAATTAACCAAGTAAAATAATAAAAACATTCTTTATACAGAGTAACAAAAAAGCACTTGAAGTTGAAAAACAAGGATGATTTTTAGCAAATAATCATTAAATTTTTATGCAGTCTCTAACACACTCTTTCTTATATATAAAGAAGATGATATAATTATAATATTGTTACATATTGTATAGAATTAACGCAATGTTGACGGATACTTACAAAGTTCCCACCACTTTCTTTGTATTTGCTTCACTCTCATGCTCTTTAAACATTCTAGCTAAACCGAAATCCGATATCTTCGGATTCATGTTATGGTCAAGCAAAATATTGCCTGCTTTTAGATCTCTATGAACAACACGAAGTCGAGAATCTTGATGTAGATAAAGAAGACCTCGAGCAATCCCATGGATTATGTGGAAGCGTTGTGGCCAATTAAGTAATGATTGTCTTGAATTATCTGCTCAAAAATGCAATCCAAATTTTTTTTTTTTTTACATAATTAATTAGTTGTATCCGATCTTTTCATATATTTTAAATATTATTTCGAAAGTGAGGTAGTCTAACCAAATATAAACCAGTCCAGGCTTTTGTTAGGCATGTATTCATAAATTAGCATTGTTTCATCGTCTTGAATGCAGTATCCTAAAAGCTTTACAAGATTTCTATGCTGAAGTTTAGCAATGCAAATAACCTCGTTCTCAAATTCATCCAGTCCTTGTCTAGAGGATTTTGAGAGCCGTTTTACAGCAATCTCTTGTCCTTGTTCCAACACACCCTGCATGACATCTACATTATCAGTACATGATACTTCGTATTTACATCTATGGTTGATTATTGTAAACATGAAGATCTAACTGATATATATATTATACCTTGTATACCGGACCAAATCCGCCTTCTCCCAGCTGGTTGTTAATTGAAAAGTTATCGGTAGCCCTCATAATTGTTGATAAAGTAAACATTGGCACCTCTATATTAGCTCTCTTGTTACTATTGTTGTGATCTTTATCAATCACTTTTAATGCTCTAACTAAAATAATAAAGGTGACAAAAACAACATATAAATTACAAAAAGAATAAATTTTTTTTTTCCTTGTTAAGTAAGGATGGCACTCGCAGGAGACGGACGCAGATCCTTTTAATTCGCGACCCGCCTGCCAGTAATTTTCTAATCCGTCGGAGCCTGTGTACTCGTCAACAAGTATTTTTTTTCGCTCATGTCCGTGACCCGCGAATACCCATGACCTTAGGGTTTTAGAAAAACATTTTTACAAATGTTAACAAGGTAACAAAATAACAAAACCTAAGTAATATATGTAAATTGACGTGATAATTATTTATTTTTTTTTACTTGTATGCGTTATTTTAAAGCAATTTATTACTATTATAAATGTTTAAATTTAATAATTGTATGCGTATTAGTAGATCTGGGTTTTACCCGCGAAGATTAGTGCTTACCCTCGACCCGTTCGTAGCCCGTCGACGGTACAAAGATTTTGATTGACTGACTTTAATATTTTACCCATGTAATGATACATCCAAAGGACGAGATTTAAATCAAGTCCCAACCCAAATTAATGAACCAAGTAATTAAGATCAATTTCACTTACCTTGTCTTTGTCGTTCTGTATCTAATTTCCTTTTCCTTTTCCTTTTGTTTCGAATGTAGAATGCCAGAATCAGGCATAACAAAGTCAATCCAGCTGATACTGATACAGTAACTTCAATAACTACTTGTTTCTTTTTTCGGAAGCTAGAACCGAGATCTATGAAATTTACAGAGGTCAAGCAAAAGAAATAAGTCAATAAAAATCGCGTCTTTTTGCAATTAAATTAAAAGGAATTTGCTAACGACATCACTTAGGACTGTCGTTAACGTGCTTTAAATTTTTGTACATCTTGATATAAGTGCCATTTTGAAAGTGACTATAACCGCTATTTACAATTATTCAATGCATGTTAACGACATCCCTGTCATTATGAGCAAAATGAAAATAAATAAATATTAATAATGCAAGTTCCATGTAGATTGAAGTAGTTTTCAAACCTGATAATTCTGAGGCAGCCAGTCTAACATAAAGATCCTGCCCGTTTATTGGGTATACTCGAATATCAATCAAATCGCCAAACCATAACAAGCAGCCTAGCCCACCAGGGTTCATGTTCGGATTTGCATATGCAACGCACGAGCAGTTACTCTTACAAGCTTCCTTACATTCGATTAAGTTCATGCTTCCGTTATACGAAGCATTTTGAGTGTCTGGCAATTTCATACTCGATAACAACCGAAACCCTTCTTTGGGCCCACAATCTAGCGCTTTACTTCGTTTGCATCCTCTAGAGAAATCATCACTAGATTCTTGTTCATCTACTACTTCAAACCCATCTAGACATGTACAACCAAGAAAATTTTCAGTACTACAGCTTCCATATGGCCCACAAAGTTCATAGTTGTCACAATTATTTGCAGGTAACGCGAGATCCTGAATCCATTGGTGCGTACGCAACGTTAACTGCCAAATCTCAAATTTCCCCTCATAAGTTACAATGAATTTCGCAGAAAATGTGCTGCTATTGTACATGAACTCGAAATACATCTCGTTATCATTGACTACCATATCAACTTCGTATACATAAAGTGGGTTAGCCTTATAGTTCGGTTGACCAGCAAACGCTATAGCATTATATGGGCCGATTCTTGTTACAATATCCGAACTTTTATAAACATAAACTTGTTGATATTTACCCTTAACCATTAAGAATCTAGCTGTATAATCACCTGTTGAAGGATCATCTGCACTCTTCCATGACGTCAAGTAGATTTCTTGTCTAGTTTTAAAATTTTTTCCCAATTTCATTCCTGATAACATCGTATCTGTGGGATAATCGAAACTTTGCCAAATGACATTATTGCCCTCCTTGATTACAAGATTGCCATCATCCAGAAGTTGTAATATTGGATTGATGTAATTTGTTTTTGGCGCGGATGAGTAATTGGACGTCGACCAAATGATGCTCCCGGTACTATTTACAACTGACATGATCCCTTGGCTATCAAAATTGGCCGTGCTTAATGAATCAACAAGTGGAGTATCGCGGTTAGCAACCCATGCAACCGTAATTGGTGATGTGTTCTTGAACCATATCCCCAAATATCGATTTTTAGATGTGCCCGGGCTAAAGAATCCCATCTCGAATTTTTCTTCTTTTGAAAAAATGGTTTGACCATCTGTGATGTTTTGAGACACGCCTATGGTGTCTATTGAGCTACAACTTCTTAGCATAATTAGAAAGAAGAAAGTTATGTGAGGGACTAACATTTGGATTTATTTTATATATCAGTTTGCTTGTCATTAGAATCACATTTATGGCTTAATAAAGGTGAGCTATTTTGAATTGTAAACTAGTGATTATAACAGGAGCTAAGACTTATTTGATATAGTCTAAGTTAACAGTTTACTTCAAAGGAAGAATCAAGTCGACCGACAAATGTTTTTCTCTTTGCAGATCGATTTAAAATAAAAATAAAAAATCCTACTCCGACCCCACATAATCAGACATTTAATATCTTAAAAAGCTCAAACTAATAACATCTCATCTCATCTCATGTAACTAAAATATCCTCTAAAAATTATCTTTAGCAAGGCAGAACACTATATAACAATATAAACCCAGCTCAACTTAATTTGTAGTTTGTATGCTGTGGCATATTCATTTGATCAAATACATTTGGGAATACATATCAAGTATCTTTGGGAATACAAATACTTGATATCCATCTTACAGGTTTAATTTATGCACTAAAGTCATTTTCGTATATTCAAAAGTGTCTACATCAGTTAACTGTGTATCTTAATTCAATAAATTAGACCAACCCATTACCTATGTAAAGTGCAATGATCAATAACCACATAAAAATGAAAGTCAATGAATATATAGTGTCCACAGGATATGTTCCTAAGGGAAGACTAATTAATACTCCTTCCGTTCTATAAAAATTGTCCACCATATTATTTCGATTTGTCACAAAATTATTATCTCTTATTCTAAATAACAACTAAAAATCATTTAGGACAATAAATATTAAATATAACAATGAATTTAGTAATTACTCTTTATAACAAAATTAAATAAATGACAAAGTAGACAATTCATTACTATATATTAAATCCAACAAAAAGTCAAACGGTACATTTTTTATGGGATGGAGGGAGCGAGTCAACTTAAAAAAATCACACGAAAAAAGTCTACATGGGAATTTGGCAATATCTAACATGAAAGTAATCTGACTAGTTGAATAGGTTGTGCAACACATATTTTGGGGGTGGTGATTGGTATAATACACATATCCATTTTAGAAAGATATTTACTAAAAGACAAATTTTCATTCTTCGTTTCTGAACTTTACATCAAATTTGACTCCACATCTTTTTTCTTTTTTTATTGCATTTCTCGTCTCTAATGTATCAAAAATCTACATCCCTCGTCCGCCCGTCTACTTTCTGTCAAAACCAGCCGTTACCTCTTATCACGTGCATATCATGTGGGGGTATTTTTGTCATTGTTTGGTCTTCTTCTATGATATAAACCCCCCAATTCTTTATATACACAGTTCACCAACACAAATTCAGAATCAAATCATGAACCGCTACAGTACTTGTATATCTTCATCATCATCATCTTAGCATCAAATTACAACATCTTAAAATGATGATCATCTACATAATTCGAGATCAGTTCAGTGATTCTAATCCTAAATCAATGCTTCGTTGATCTTCTTTTGTGATTAACATCAACAAAACTTTCAAGTAAAATTCCAAATCACAGTTGTTCTTCAAAGCTACGATACAGTAACAGAGATGTTGAGACTCCTGGATTAGTACAGCTTCTACTAGTTCAAATTGAGCATATATTCAGGTTTCTAATAACTTACCCAAGCTTCGTGAAGTATAAAATCAAGTTGAGAAACATCACGGTGATTTAAATCTTAAAGTCAAACTTCAAAGTTTTTTGATCAAAGATTCAATTGGAACGATTTGGTGACTTTCCGATGTTACCAGTGATTTTCGAGGCTTCAGATGAAGTTTTTAAGCATCTTTCACGAAGGATTCACAACCTAAAACTCATCATATCACGATTTTAATTTTTGAAGTTCTTCATGTTCTTCATCAATCTCTATCAACAATTCTGGGTTCAATTGGGCGAATTAATTCCTGAAATTTTAGGGAAATGATCACTAGATGATTGTAAACGTTTCTAATTTTTCAGATTTGATTAAAACACGTCGGAATCAAAACCCACCAAAAAGTCAAAGAAAGTCAAACGGATCTAAGAATCGATTTTCAGCAAAATAAACAACGAAATCAAAGCTTGGATCGATGAGGAAAAACTCTTACACTATGATACCACTTGTCGTTGCGGTTTCTAGCTTTGATTTCGTGTTCAGATTCGGTTTTGGTGTTTTAGCTTGAATATGGTGAACTATGGTGAGGAATAAGCTACTTGAATAGGATGAACTTTGGTGTGTTTATATGAGTAAAAACAACAGCAGTGATCAAGTAACAAGCACAAATGGTGTGGGTTTGATTTGTTGGTTTTATAAAAGTATAAAATTAGGGTTTTTAATTTGGGAATGATGAACATGAGATGATGATGATGATGAGGATGAGGGTGAAAAGATAAGTTAAATAATAAAGAAAAGAAATAAAACAAAAAAGTCAAAGTACCCTCACATGCTTTGCACATGTCTGAACAAACGGCTGAAATTGACAGAATCTAGACTGGAGGACGAGAGATGTAGATTTTTGATACATTAAGGACGAGGGTTGCACAAAAAAAAAGAAAAAAGGACGAGGAGTCAAATTTGATGCAAAGTTCAGGGACGAGGAATGAAATTTTATCTTGTGCCGTGTTACAGTATTTTTTCAACGCTTTATATAGACTGCAATCATAACGTACAAATTACAACTGTGTTTGTGATAGACACAGATTTTGAAATACACGTAGCACGTTAGAAAATTGAGGTTGTGATTAACGTATATGCTACTTGATTTAAATGACCGCGTATTTCTCTCTATATCGAGTATGGAAATATTTTCCAACGACAATATTTCTATTATAAAATTAGACTCTTCGTTACAAGACCCATAACGCGCTTTGTTTGCTGACTTGTATATGAAATTATATACTATTTTAGAAGTTTACGGTGTGTTTAGGTAATTATGAAGTACAGGGTAGTAAACTGTAACATTGGAGTCCTGAATATAATTAGGTCGTTAAGTTAGTTTCTAGGTTGTTAGTAGCAGTTAGTTAATTAGTTAGACTAATGATGTATATATGTTGTAATCCCATTTCAGTTATCAATTTAATCGCGTAATTTCTAAATTCGTTTTAGATAATCAAAATTAACTTGCAATGTTGAGTTTAATGATATCATATTGTGAGGTTAATTCGATGTGATTCAACCTATTTCAATCGTATTGAATAAAACAAACTTGAGTGCAATGATTGTTGAGATTTTCGTTAGGTTTTAAGAGCCTTATGAAAATCATTCCATAATCATAGTCTTGGAATGCAAGATCACCACATCTCGTATGTAATGATCCCTGTGTTCACTCACTCAATGCTCATAAAGCACAATTAGTCTCATACCTTTCGTATATGGATTTGTTCTTTCTTAACGGGATTTAACCCCTAAATGAGGACCATACATCTCTAATTATAGTATGCCCAAGCTGGCATGTTGCGCCATATCTTCGTGCACTACGTAGCATTCGTTATGTGCATCTTCGATGCGCATATGTTGTGCAGATAATACATATGCTCAACTACGCTGATCAATTCCCCAGAGTTCGATATGTTAAAATTAATTATTTTAGCATGTTGAACTTTAAAAAATAAAATATATCGAGTCCTTGAAAAAAAAATTCAACTAGAACTTATTTGCACGTGCAAAGTAATGATGACAAAAACTGCGATTGGACTTTCCTGACGGCCGAGTGACTAAGCACGTCTAATCACACAGATTAACGAGATACACGAGCTAACCTTTGGGTAATCCTTAACAATATTATCGTTGGATTTTTACATATCTAGGTCAATCATCTGCAGTATATGGTTTATATGTACATTATAATGTGCAGATATCAACAAAAACTAGCATTTGGTCAATGTTCACATATCAAAAGTGACTAGCGCAACAACATACAAAATAAGCTACCACTGCAAGAACATCTAGTACAAGTAACTAAAAATACTACATAATCTCGATTATATGAGGCTAGTAATCTAAAAACAAATGTGTATTATATACAGAGCTAAAGTATCGTAAACAATATAATTAAGACAGTAAAGCCAACCGATTAGAAAAAAACTAAATAATATATCATAGAGAGATATGAAAGAACCTGGGATAATGGAATATAATTGGAGAGTGATGTATAGAATGGCGGACCGAAGAAAAGTAAAATTTGAGTTGAACTTATAAACAACAACGTGGGGTGTACGATTGTACATTTCAGTTCCCAAATGTCCATTTTATTTTAATCGATTGACCAAATGGAGTACGCAAACATGACCTTTAAGTACAAGGTCTCTAACAAAGTGAATGTCTATCTCAATATGTTTGGTGCGTTGATGTTGTACAGGGTTACCAGACATGTATACGGTGCTGACATTGTGAAAGTAAACAAGAGTGGCCGAAAAAGAAGGACAATGTAGCTCACGGAGAAGATTACGAATCCAACACGTCTCAGCCATGGCATTGGCAACACCACGATATTCGGCCTCGACACTGAAACGAGATGGGGTGTGTTGTCGCTTAGAGGACCATGAGAGAAGATTATTACCCAAAAAATACACGATAACCCGAGGTGGATCGTCGGGTAGAAGGGCACCCAACCCAATCAGCGTCTGAAAATGAAACTAAAGAGGTGGTGGATGAGTTGTATAGTTGTAGTCCTAGGTCCAGTGTGCCCTGAACATAATGGATGATCCACCCGTAAGGCTCACGAGGATCATGCATGAATAAACATATCTGATGTACGGCGTAGGAGATGTCAGGTTGGGTAAAATTAAGATACTTTAGTGCGCCAGGCAGGCTGCGGTACAAAGTAGGATCCTTGACCGGAGGACCAATGGGAAGAAGTTTGGTGCAAGTGTCAATGGGAGTCCTGATGGGTTGCACCCAATCATGTCAGCACGCTCGAGTATCTCATACGCATACTTCTTTTGTGAGTGAAAGATCTCGGAATAAGTGCGATTGACATAGATGCCGAGGTAGTAGTTAAGAGGCCCGAGGTCTGTCATCAAAAACTCCATGTGTAAGAGGAGATAATCCACTGAAGTAGAGCTGATGAGAATGTTGTCAGGATTATATCATCAACATAAAGTAGCAAGTACGCGGTGTCGGTGCCCTGTCAATAAATAAACAGAGATGTATCACATCGGCTGTGCTGAAAACCAATGCGCTGAGCATACGCGGCAAATCGCTGAAACCAGGCACGTGGAGCTTGATCATGCCTAAATCTGTTACGAGGAATTTAGATTTAGGCCTGAGTGCTTAATTTGGGAAAAAATGTATTGATCGATTGTTTTAACTCCAATAACTGTGCAAACCTCATTTGAAATCTGGATTCCAAGGGCGTAAAACAAACAAATAGATTAACCCCACTTGATTAGATCAACTGAGTTAATATCTTTAGTGTTGATGAACTCCGAAATCGACCAGAATCTCAATCGGGGCTGTATTTTCTAGCTAAATAATGTTACAATATGATTATTGCAGAGTAACAGTAGGTATCCAGTGTGTTGAAATGAAAGACCCATGGAGTTATTTATAGGTGTTTTGAAGGAATGATGACGTAGCACATGTCCCATTCAAAATTGTAACAAACTTTTACCGTATTCGTGTGCTAACGTGGCACATGTCCCTTTCATTGGCGTAACAAACAAATCCTAACAAACTTACCTATATTAGTTAATAGACGTGGCATTCGACTCATCTGCTGTGTTTGTTACGGGACCATGTATTTGTGACGGGACCATGCTTTGTTACGAGACTGTGTGATTGTTCCAGAATAGCGTGGTTGTTCTGGAATGGTGTGCCAAATCCCTTTACAATGTGACGAATGGGCGGCACACATTCGGTTAGGTGAAGGGTCTTACATATGAGTATTCCCAACATTTATCCAAGTGCTTTTTCGTGGTACTTCTTCTGTCCGGGTAAGGTTATAGCCGGTTTACGTGTTGGTTCGTAATATTCTTGTAGGGGTTATCAAGTGACCAGCATGTTTGGCAAAGTAGACCTCGATGTGAAAATATGGTTCTTCCTACCCTGGTAAGCGGTGCCGGTGTCCGACATTTTTTCCAGGTAGGATGGGTCTGTATAAAGTTACTGCCAACTTTTATTCCGGACATTTCTTCCCGGATGTATATTTGAATAATCTTCTGGCCGGTTGCTTGCATATGACCGGGAAAAGGTATTTCTTCCTCGACCGTTATGTCGGTTAACTTCTAGATGGAACTTCATCAAGTAATGGAAAATGACTTTTCTGATCCGAATCGATATGCGTATCATCAAGTCCCCCAGTTTGGTGATGCTAGCCGGAATGCTGTATTACCTAACTTAAAAAATGAGCCCAAATAGCTGATTGGACGTTCATTAAATGTGTTTGTCTTTTGAAAAGACACTTTTTGCAGCTACACCCGTTCTGCTGATTATTTTCATTTTTCAAATTTTAAAATGATTCCCGAGAAGGGGTTTTTGCAACTTTTCATCATTACCTTTTTAGATACGTTTTTTTGATTGCCAACGTTAGATTAAATTCTTTAAACCTATAAATCGTGACTCCTCCCAATCTTCTCACTTTTTACAACCTCCAAACTTTCAAACGCTCGTCGTCTGCTGAAAACCCATAATTTGCACGAAAAATGTAACTTCTTTCTTCTGATCTTCCTCTTTATTTTTGAAATGTCCCGTTCATATTGATTATAAACGTTCCATATTAATTGATTTCGTTGCGAGGTTTTGACCTCTATATGAGACGTTTTTCAAAGACTGCATTCATTTTTAAAACAACCATAACCTTTATTTTATCAATAAAGGTTTCAAAAGCATTACGTAGATTATCAAATAATGATAATCTAAAATATACTGTTTACACACGACCATTACATAATGGTTTACAATAGAAATATATTACATCGACATATGTTTCTTGAATGCAGTTTTTACACAATATCATACAAACATGGACTCCAAATCTTGTCCTTATTTTAGTATGCAACAGCGGAAGCTCTTAGTATTCACCTGAGAATAAACATGCTTTAAACGTCAACAAAAATGTTGGTGAGTTATAGGTTTAACCTATATATATCAAATCGTAACAATAGACCACAAGATTTCATATTTCAATATACATCCCATACATAGAGATAAAAATCATTCATATGGTAAACACCTGGTAACCGACATTAACAAGATGCATATATAAGAATATACCCATCATTCCGGGACACCCTTTGGATATGATATAAATTTCGAAGTACTAAAGCATCCAGTACTTTGGATGGGGTTTGTTAGGCCCAATAGATCTATCTTTAGGATTCGCGTCAATTAGGGTGTCTGTTTCCTAATTCTTAGATTACTAGACTTAATAAAAAGGGGCATATTCGATTTCGATAATTCAACCATAAAATGTAGTTTCACGTACTTGTATCTATTTTGTAAATCATTTATAAAACCTGCATGTATTCTCATCCCAAAAATATTAGATTTTAAAAGTGGGACTATAACTCACTTTCACAGATTTTTACTTCGTCAGGAAGTAAGACTTGGCCACTGGTCGATTCGCGAACCTATAATAAATATGTACATATATATCAAAGTATGTTCAAAATATATTTACAACATTTTTAATACGTTTTACTGTTTTAAGTTTATTAAGTCAGCTGTCCTTGTTAGTAACCTACAACTAGTTGTCCATAATTAGATGTCCAGAAATAAATTGATATATATTATCTTGAATCAATCCACGACCCAGTGTATACACGTCTCAGGCTAGATCACAACTCAAAGTATATATATTTTAGGAATCAACCTCAACCCTGTATAGCTAACTCCAACATTACTGCATATAGAGTGTCTATGGTTGTTCCAAATAATATATATACATGGGTCGATATGATATGTCAAAACATTTGCTACGTGTCTATGGTATCCCAAGATTACATAATATATTAGAATACATGTATAATATAATATAAGTTAGCTAGGATATGATTTGTATAAATTTGTTAAACATTTCCCGTAGCTAAAAAGATAAAAAATATCCAATCTTGTTTTACCCATAACTTCTTCGTTTTAAATCCGTTTTGAGTGAATCCAATTGCGATGGTTTCATATTGAACTTAAGTTTATGAATCTATACAGAAAAAGTATAAGTTTATAGTCAGAATTACAGGTTACAAGTCGTTTTTGTAAAGGTAGTCATTTTAGTCGAAAGAACGACGTCTAGATGACCATTTTGGAAAACATACTTCCACTTTGAGTTTAACCATGATTTTTGGATATAGTTTCATGTTCATAAGAAAAATTATTTTCTCAGAAGAACAACTTTTAAATCAAAATTTATCATAGTTTTTAATTAACTAACCCAAAACAGCCCGCGGTGTTACAACAACGGCGTATATCCGGTTTTACGGTGTTTTTCGTGTTTTACGGTTTTAAATCATTAAGTTAGCATATCATATAGATATATAACATGTGTTTAGTTGATTTTAAAAGTCAAGTTAGAAGGATTAACTTTTGTTTGCGAACATGTTTAGAATTAACTAAACTATGTTCTAGTGATTTCAAGTTTAAACCTTCGAATAAGATAGCTTTATATGTATGAATCGAATGATGTTATGAACATCATTACTACCTCAAGTTTTCTGGATAAAACTACTGGAAATGAGAAAAATGGATCTAGCTTCAAAGGATCCTTGGATGGTTTGAAAATTCTTGAAGCAGAATCATGACACGAAAACAAGTCCAAGTAAGATTTCCACTCGAAATAAGATTGTTATAGTTATAGAAATTGAATCAAAGTTTGAATATGAGTATTACCTTGTATTAGAAAGATATCTTACTGTAAATAAGAAAGATTTCTTGAAGTTGGATGATCAATTTACATGATTGAAAGTAAGCTAGCAAACTTGGAAGTATTCTTGATTTTATGAAACTAGAACTTATAGAATTTATGAAGAACACTTAGAACTTGAAGATAGAACTTGAGAGAGATCACTTAGATGAAGAAAATTGAAGAATGAAAGTGTTTGTAGGTGTTTTTGGTCGTTGGTATATGGATTAGATATAAAGGATGTGTAATTTTGTTTTCATGTAAATAAGTCATGAATGATTACTCATATTTTTGTAATTTTATGAGATATTTCATGCTAGTTGCAAAATGATGGTTCCCACATGTGTTATGTGACTCATATGGGCTGCTAAGAGCTGATCATTGGAGTGTATATACCAATAGTACATACATCTAAAAGCTGTGTATTGTACGAGTACGAATACAGGTGCATACGAGTAGAATTGTTGATGAAACTGAACGAGGATGTAATTGTAAGCATTTTTTTTTGTTAAGTAGAAGTATTTTGATAAGTGTCTTGAAGTCTTTCAAAAGTGTATGAATACATATTAAAACACTACATGTATATACATTTTAACCGAGTCGTTAAGTCATCGTTAGTCGTTACATGTAAATGTTGATTTGAAACCTTTAAGTTAACGATCTTGTTAAATGTTGTTAACCCAATGTTTATTATATCTAATGAGATATTAAATTATTATATTATCATGATATTATGATATATTAATATATCTTAATATGATATATATACATTTAAATATCATTACAACGATAATCGTTACATATATGTCTCGTTTCGAAATCATTAAGTTAGTAGTCTTGTTTTTACATATGTAGTTCATTGTTAACACACTTAATGATATATTTAAATATAATTTTATCATGTTAAATAAAGTGTATCAATACCTTAATATGATACATATGTATTTAGTAGACGTTATCATAACGATAATCGTTATATATATCATTTCGAGTTTCTTAACTTAGTAATCTCATTTATTATGTATATCACACATTGTTAATATACTTAGTGAGATACTTACTCATCATAATCTCATGTTAACCATATATATGTCTATATATACCACAACATGTAGTTTTTACAAATTTGTAACGTTCGTGAATCGCCGGTCAACTTGGGTGAACAATTGTCTATATGAAACTTATTTCATTTAATCAAGTCTTAACAAGTTTGATTGTTTAACACGTTGGAAACATTTAGTCATGTAAATATCAATCTCAATTAATATATATAAACATGGAAAAGTTCGGGTCACTACAGTACCTACCCGTTAAATAAATTTCGTCCCGAAATTTTAAGCTGTTGAAGGTGTTGACGAATCTTCTGGAAATAGATGTGGGTATTTCTTCTTCATCTGATCTTCACGCTCCCAGGTGAACTCGGGTCCTCTATGAGCATTCCATCGAACCTTAATAATCGGTATCTTGTTTTGCTTAAGTCTTTTAACCTCACGATCCATTATTTCGACGGGTTCTTCAATGAATTGAAGTTTTTCATTGATTTGGATTTCATCCAACGGAATATTGAGATCTTCTTTAGCAAAACATTTCTTCAAATTCAAGACGTGTAAAGTGTTATGTACCGTAGCGAGTTGTTGAGGTAGCTCCAGTTGGTAAGCTACTGGTCCGACACGATCTATAATCGTGAATGGTCCAATGTACCTTGGATTTAGTTTCCCCCGTTTACCATATCGAACAACGCCTTTCCAAGGTGAAACCTTAAGCATGACCATTTCTCCAATTTCAAACTCTATATCTTTTCTTTTACTGTCCGCGTAGCTCTTTTGTTGACTCTGGGCGGTTTTCAATCGTTGTTGAATTTGGATGATTTTCTCGGTAGTTTCTTGTATTATCTTCGGACCCGTAATCTGTCTATCCCCCACTTCATTCCAACAAATCAGAGACCTGCACTTTCTACCATAAAGTGCCTCAAACGGCGCCATCTCAATACTAGAATGATAACTATTGTTGTAGGAAAATTCTGCTAACGGTTGGTGTCGATCCCAACTATTTCCGAAATCAATAACACATGCTCGTAGCATGTCTTCAAGCGTTTGTATCGTCCTTTCGCTCTGCCCATCAGTTTGTGGATGATAGGCAGTACTCATGTCTAGACGAGTCCCCAATGCTTGTTGCAACGTCTGTCAGAACCTTGAAACAAATCTACCATCCCTATCAGAGATAATAGAGACGGGTATTCTATGTCTGGAGATAACCTCCTTCAAATACAATCATGCCAACTTCTCCATTTTGTCATCTTCTCTCATTGGCAGGAAGTGTACTGACTTGGTGAGACGATCAACTATTACCCAAATAGTATCATAACCACTTGCAGTCCTTGGCAATTTAGTAATGAAATCCATGGTAATGTTTTCCCATTTCCATTCCGGGATTTCAGGTTGTTGTAGTAGACCTGATGGTTTCTGATGTTCAGCTTTGACCTTAGAACACGTCAAACATTCTCCTACATATTTAGCAATATCGGGTTTCATACCCGGCCACCAAAAGTGTTTCTTGAGATCTTTATACATCTTCCCCGCTCTGGAATGTATTGAATATCTGGTTTTATGTGCTTCTTTAAGTACCATTTCTCTCACATCTCCAAACCTTGGTACCCAAATTCTATCAGCCCTATATCGGGTTTCGTCTTCCCGAATATTAATATGTTTCTCTGATCCTTTGGGTATCTCATTCTTCAACTTTCCTTCTTTTACAACCCCCTGTTGCGCCTCCTTTATTTGAGTAGTAAGGTTAGTACGAATAATTATATTCATAGCTTTTACCCGTATAGGTTCTCTGTCCTTTCTACTCAAAACGTCGGCTACCACATTCGCCTTCCCCGGGTGGTATCAAATCTCAAAATCATAATCATTCAACAGTTCAATCCACCTGCGTTGTCTCATATTCAGTTGCTTCTGATTAAATATATGTTGGAGACTTTTGTGGTCGGTATATATAATACTTTTGACTCCATATAAATAATGCCTCCAAGTCTTTAATGCAAAAACAACAGCACCCAATTCCAAATCGTGAGTTGTATAATTTTGCTCGTGAATCTTCAATTGTCTAGACGCATAAGCAATCACCTTCGTTCGTTGCATTAATACACAACCGAGACCTTGCTTTGATGCATCACAATAAATCACAAAATCATCATTTCCTTCAGGCAATGACAATATAGGTGCCGTAGTTAGCTTTTTCTTCAATAACTGAAACGCCTTCTCTTGTTCATCCTTCCATTCAAATTTCTTCCCTTTATGCGTTAATACAGTCAAGGGTTTTGCTATTTTGGAGAAATCTTGGATGAATCTTCTGTAGTAACCAGCCAATCCTAAAAATTGACGTATATGCTTCGGAGTTTTTGGGGTTTCCCACTTTTCAACGGTTTCGATCTTTGCCGGGTCCACCTGGATACCTTCTTTGTTCACTATATGACCGAGGAATTGAACTTCTTCCAACCAAAATGCACACTTTGAAAACTTAGCGTACAGTTTTTCTTTCCTCAATACTTCTAGCACTTTTCTCAAATGTTCTTCGTGCTCTTGATCATTCTTTGAGTAAATAAGTATGTCATCGATGAAAACAATGACAAACTTGTCAAGATATGGCCCACACACTCGGTTCATAAGGTCCATGAACACAGCTGGTGCGTTAGTCAATCCAAACGGCATAACCATAAACTCGTAATGATCATAATGCGTCCTAAAAGCAGTTTTTGGAATATCATCCTCCTTTACTCGCATTTGATGATATCCAGAACGTAAATCGATTTTCGAATAAACTAACGAGCCTTGTAGTTGATCAAATAAGTCGTCAATTCTCGGCAGTGGATAACGGTTTTTGATGGTAAGTTTATTCAACTCTCTGTAGTCAATACACAACCTAAATGTACTATCCTTCTTCTTGACAAACAAAACAGGAGCTCCCCATGGTGATGTGCTTGGTCAAATGAAACCACGTTCTAATAGTTCTTGCAGTTGGCTTTGCAGTTCTTTCATCTCGCTGGGTGCGAGTCTGTAAGGAGCACGAGCTATTGGTGCAGCTCCTGGTACAAGATCTATTTGAAATTCAACGGATCGATGTGGGGGTAATCCCGGTAATTCTTTCGGAAATACATCGGGAAATTCTTTTGCGACGGGAACATCATTGATGCTCTTTTCTTCAGTTTGTACTTTCTCGACGTGTGCTAGAACAGCATAGCAACCTTTTCTTATTAGTTTTTGTACCTTCAAATTAATAATAAGATGTAGCTTCGTGTTGCCCTTTTCTCCGTACACCATTAATGGTTCTCCTTCTTCTCGTACAATGCGAATTGCATTTTTGTAACATACGATCTCTGCTTTCATCTCCTTCAGCCAGTCCATGCCAACTATTACATCAAAACTCCCTAACTCTACTGGTATCAAATCAATCTTAAATATTTCGCTACCCAGTTTAATTTCCCGATTCCGGCATATATAATCTGCTGAAATTAATTTACCGTTTGCTAATTCGAGTAAAAATTTACTATCCAACAGTGTCAATGGACAACTTAATTTAGCACAAAAATCTCTACTCATATAGCTTCTATCCACACCCGAATCAAATAAAACGTAAGCAGATTTATTGTCAATAAGAAACGTACCCGTAACAAGCGCCAGGTCTTCCTGTGCCTCTGCCGCATTAATATTGAAAACTCTTCCGCGGCCTTGTCCATTCGTGTTCTCCTGGTTCGGGCAATTTCTAATAATGTGGCCCGGTTTTCCACATTTATAACAAACTACATTGGCATAACTTGCTCCGACACTACTTGCTCTGCCATTACTCGTTCCGACACCATTTGTTCCTTTCGTTCTGTTAACCCCTGGTTCGTAGACCTCACACTTCACCGCGCTATGACCATTTCTTTTACACTTGTTGCAAAATTTGGTGCAGAATCCTGAGTGATACTTTTTACACCTTTGGCATAGCTGCTTCTGATTGTTGTTGTTGTTGTCGTTGTTGCAGTTGTTATTCTTGTTGGGATGATTGTTGTAGTTGTTGTTGTTGTTGTTGTTGTTGTTGTTGTTGTTGTTGTTGTTGTTGTTGTTGTTGTTGTGCCGTTTGTTGTAGTTGCGATTGATGGGATAGTTGTTGTTGTTCTGGTGACTCTTATCACCATTTTCCGCCCACTTTCTTTTGACTAACTTCACGTTGGCCTCTTCGGCCGCCTATTCTTTAATTCTTCCCTCAATCTGGTTCACTAGTTTGTGAGCCATTCTACATGCCTTTTGTATGGAGGCAGGCTTGTGTGAACTTATATCTTCTTGGATTCTCTCCGGTAACCCTTTCACAAACGCGTCGATCTTCTCTTCCTCATCTTCGAACGCTCTCGGACACAATAGGCACAATTCTGTGAATCGTCTTTCGTACGAAGTAATATCGAATTCCTGTGTTAGTAACCCTCTAAGTTCTGACTTGAGCTTATTGACCTCGGTTCTAGGACGGTACTTCTCGTTCATCAAGTGCTTGAATACTGACCACGGTAGCTCGTAAGCAGCATCTTGTCCCACTTGCTCTAGATAGGTATTCCACCATGTTAACGCAATACCTGTGAAGGTATGCGTAGCGTACTTCACTTTGTCTCCTTCAGCACACTTACTTATGGCAAAGACCGATTCAACTTTCTCGGTCCACCGTTTCAATCCGATTGGTCCTTCGGTCCCATCAAATTCTGAAGGTTTGCAGGTAGTGAATTCTTTATAGGAGCATCCTATACGATTTCTTGTGCCGTTAGCTGTATTGCTAGATTCAGAGTTATTGTTGGTATGTAGCGCGGCCTGTATTGTGGCTACGTTTGAAGCAAGAAAGGCACGAAATTCCTCTTCGCTCATATTCAAGGTGTGTCGAGTAGTCGGTGCCATTTCCTTCAAAATAGTCAAATGAAACAAGTTAATCATACAGAATATTAAGAGTAGTCAATAGTATCTCGTAGCATAATATGAACTCATTTATAAAAGCTTTTTCTTCATAGTTTAAATTCGGGTACTACCTACCCGTTAAGTTCATACTTAGTAGCTAATATACAATTCAACTACTACAATTCTATATGAAAAACTTGATTATAATAATATATCACATACAAATATTCTTCAAACTTACAACTTCGCTATATTACATATAATATGAAATATAGTACACTATGATACAGGACAGTTTTGAAGATAAATCTAGTTAATACGCAAGTTGTTCAGCAAAGGAAATAAAGACACGTAATTCATAAGTCCAGAAACAAGTCATGCATTCTGGTTTTACTAAGACGACTTTCCATCCTTGGTCTTGTGGAAAATAACCGTTATGACCATTGGCTAGGCAGCATGTTGTAATGTCGTCAAAAGGACGAGGGTTTCGTAATGTCCATCAGCCCCGTAATAATCTAAAAACCTTGTTTCTCACCCAAAATACTGAATCCGTCACTTGTGGGAAAGTTTTATTTAAAAGCTGCAATCCGATGTTCTTTTTCTCACTTTGGTAAGAAGCGAACATCACTAACCCGTAAGCATAACATGCTTCTTTATGTTGCATGTTAGAAGCTCTTTCTAATTCACGAAATCCTATGTTGGGATATGTTGAGTCAAAATAGGTTCTTAACCCGTAGCGTAAAATTGCATTTGGGTTCCCCGCATTTAACGCTTTAAAGAAAACACGGCATAACTTACGGTCTTCCCAATGTGATATACCCCACCTATCAAAGGAAAGCCTTTTATAAACTAAGGCATTTCTGGAAAGTCTTTCAAATGTTTGACAAGTTAATTTCGCCATAACTAAATGTGCTGATGAATTCTGACCGACTCTAGATAAGATTTCCTCAATCATATCCTCTGGTAGGTCTTCTAAAATATTCGGTTGTCTACCCTTAACGTCCATTTTGTTTTTATACTGTAAAATAGACAAGGATTAGATTCGTAAAAACAAACAATACAAGCAATTTTTACATAGAACATAAAAATACAAGCACACTACAATACATTTATTACACAACATGCTCACACCCCTCTAATCTGAATCACTGGTTTCTTCTTCTCCGGACTTGGTTCTTTTCCTAATCTTCTAGGGATATATGATGTTCCTCTAATACGAGTCGTCGTTTTCCACATTGGTTTAGAAAAACCTGGTGGTTTAGAGGTTCCCGGGTTATTGTCACGATATTGAAAATACGGGTGTTGACGGTACATATAAAGTTCATAGGGGTCGGAATCAGATTTCTCTATTTTGATGTCTTTTCCCTTATTATTTTCTTTTGCCTCATTAAATTGGGTCAGGGTAATTTCTATAACATCATCGAAATCCTCATCAGGATTCGATTCATCGGAAAATTGGTAATTTTCCCAATATTTTGCTTCCTTAGCGGAAACACCATTGACCATTATTAACTTTGGTCCATTGGTTGAGGATTTTCTTTTATTTGACCGGTTTTCTGTGGTTCCTACTATTCCCCCCTCCGGAACCTCTTCTTCTGGCTCCTCTTCTTCCAGTTCCTCTTCTTCCAGTTCCGTTTCCTCTTCTTCCGGTTCTTCGGGAACTTGTGAATCTTGCCAATATATATTCGACTCTTCGTTATTATTAGGTGAGTCAATGGGATTTGTGCTAGAGGTAGACATCTATCACACAATATCAAACATGTTAAGAGATTAATATATCACATAATATTTACATGTTAATAATATATAGTTTCCAACAAAATGTTAAGCAATCAATTTTAAAGAAAACACGGTCGAAGTCCAGACTCACTAATGCATCTTAACAAACTCGATAAGACACACTAATGCAAATTTTCTGGTTCTCTAAGAACAACTCTCTGATACCAACTGAAATGTCCCGTTCATATTGATTATAAACGTTCCATATTAATTGATTTCGTTGCGAGGTTTTGACCTCTATATGAGACGTTTTTCAAAGACTGCATTCATTTTTAAAACAACCCTAACCTTTATTTTATCAATAAAGGTTTCAAAAGCATTACGTAGATTATCAAATAATGATAATCTAAAATATACTGTTTACACACGACCATTACATAATGGTTTACAATAGAAATATATTACATCGACATATGTTTCTTGAATGCAGTTTTTACACAATATCAGACAAACATGGACTCCAAATCTTGTCCTTATTTTAGTATGCAATAGCGGAAGCTCTTAGTATTCACCTGAGAATAAACATTCTTTAAACGTCAATAAAAATGTTGGTGAGTTATAGCTTTAACCTATATATATCAAATCGTAACAATAGACCACAAGATTTGATCATATTTCAATATACATCCCATACATAGAGATAAAAATCATTCATATGGTGAACACCTGGTAACCGACATTAACAAGATGCATATATAAGAATATCCCCATCATTCCGTGACACCCTTCGGATATGATATAAATTTCGAAGTACTAATGCATCCGGTACTTTGGATGGGGTTTGTTAGGCCCAATAGATCTATCTTTAAGATTCGCGTCAATTAGGGTGTCTGTTCCCTAATTCTTAGATTACCAGACTTAATAAAAAGGGGCATATTCGATTTCGATAATTCAACCATAGAATGTAGTTTCACGTACTTGTGTCTATTTTGTAAATCATTTATAAAACCTGCATGTATTCTCATCCCAAAAATATTAGATTTTAAAAGTGGGACTATAACTCACTTTCACAGATTTTTACTTCGTCAGAAAGTAAGACTTGGCCACTGGTCGATTCACGAACCTATAATAAATATGTACATATATATCAAAGTATGTTGAAAATATATTTACAACATTTTTAATACGTTTTACTGTTTTAAGTTTATTAAGTCAGCTGTCCTTGTTAGTAACCTACAACTAGTTGTCCATAATTAGATGTCCAGAAATAAATCGATATATATTATCTTGAATCAATCCACGACCCAGTGTATACACGTCTCAGGCTAGATCATAACTCAAAGTATATATATTTTTGGAATCAACCTCAACCCTGTATAGCTAACTCCAACATTACTGCATATAGAGTGTGTATGGTTGTTCCAAATAATATATATACATGGGTCGATATGATATGTCAAAACATTTTCATACGTGTCTATGGTATCCCAAGATTACATAATATATTAGAATACATGTATAATACAATATAATTTAGCTAGGATATGATTTGTATAGATTTGTTAAACATTTCCCGTAGCTAAAAAGATCAAAAATATCCAATCTTGTTTTACCCATAACTTCTTCGTTTTAAATCCGTTTTGAGTGAATCCAATTGCTATGGTTTCATATTGAACTTAAGTTTATGAATCTATACAGAAAAAGTATAAGTTTATAGTCGGAATTATAGGTTACAAGTTGTTTTTATAAAGGTAGTCATTTCAGTCGAAAGAACGACGTCTAGATGACCATTTTGGAAAACATACTTCCACTTTGAGTTTAACCATGATTTTTGGATATAGTTTCATGTTCATAAGAAAAATCATTTTCTCAGAAGAACAACTTTTAAATCAAAATTTATCATAGTTTTTAATTAACTAACCCAAAATAGCCCTCGGTGTTACAACAACGGCGTATATCCGGTTTTACGATGTTTTTCGTGTTTTCCAATTTTAAATCATTAAGTTAGCATATCATATAGATATATAACATGTGTTTAGTTGATTTTAAAAGTCAAGTTAGAAGGATTAACTTTTGTTTGCGAACAAATTTAGAATTAACTAAACTATGTTCTAGTGATTTCAAGTTTAAACCTTCGAATAAGATAGCTTTATATGTATGAATCGAATGATGTTATGAACATCATTACTACCTCAAGTTTTCTGGATAAAACTAATGGAAATGAGAAAAATAGATCTAGCTTCAAAGGATCCTTGGATGGCTTGAAAGTTCTTGAAGCAGAATCATGACACGAAAACAAGTTCAAGTAAGATTTCCACTCGAAATAAGATTGTTATAGTTATAGAAATTGAATCAAAGTTCGAATATGAGTATTACTGTAGTGACCCGAACTTTTCCATGTTTATATATATTAAATGAAATTGATATTTACATGATTAAGTGTTTCTAACATGTTAAGCAATAAAACTTATTAAGACTTGATTAATTGGAATAGGTTTCATATAGACAAATGACCACCCAAGTTGACCGGTGATTCACGAATGTTAAAACTTGTAAAAACTATACGATGACATATATATGGTTATATATATAGTTAACATGATTTTATTATAAGTATGTATCTCATTAGGTATTTTAACAATGAGTTATATACATAAAAATTAGACTATTAAATTAAGAAACTCGAAAACGATATATATAACAATTATCGTTATAACGTCTTACTAGGTACATATGAATCATATTAAGATATTGATACACTTGGTTAATTATGTTAAACTATAAGTAAATATATCATTAAGTGTATTAACAATGAACTACATATGTAAAAATAAGACTACTAACTTAATGATTTTGAAACGAGACATATATGTAACGATTATCGTTGTAACGACATTTAATGTATATAGATCATATTAAGAGATATTCGTACATCATAATATCATGATAATATAATAATTTAAAATCTCATTTGATATTATAAACATTGGGTTAACAACATTTAACAAGATCGTTAACCTAAAGGTTTCAAAACAACATTTACATGTAACGACTAATGATGACTTAACGACTCAGTTAAAATGTATATACATGTAGTGTTTTAATATGTATTCATACACTTTTGAAAGACTTCAAGACACTTCTCAAAATACTTCTACTTAACAAAAATGCTTACAATTACATCCTCGTTCAGTTTCATCAACAAATCTACTCGTATGCACCCGTATTCGTACTCGTACAATACACAGCTTTTAGATGTATGTACTCTTGGTATATACACTCCAATAATCAGCTCTTAGCAGCCCATGTGAGTCACCTAACACATGTGGGAACCATCATTTGGCAACTAGCATGAAATATCTCATAAAATTACAAAAATATGAGTAATCATTCATGACTTATTTACATGAAAACAAAATTACATATCCTTTATATCTAATCCATACACCAACGACCAAAAACACCTACAAAAACTTTCATTCTTCAATTTTCTTCATCTAATTGATCTCTCTCAAGTTCTATCTTCAAGTTCTAAGTGTTCTTCATAAATTCCAAAATTTCTAGTTTCATAAAATCAAGAATACTTCCAAGATTGCAAGTTTACTTCCAAGTTTTCTAAATCCATTCCAAGTAATCATCCAAGATCAAAAAACCTTTGTTACTTAAAATAAGTTATCTTTCTAATACAAGGTAATAATCATATTCAAACTTTAATTCAATTTCTATAACTATAACAATCTTATTTCGAGTGGAAATCTTACTTGAAATTGTTTTCGTGTCATGATTCTGCTTCAAGAACTTTCAAGCCATCCAAGGATCCTTTGAAGCTAGATCCATTTTTCTCATTTCCAGTAGGTTTATCCAAGGAACTTGAGGTAGTAATGATGTTTATAACATCATTCGATTCATACATAAAAAGCTGTCTTATTCAACGTTATAAACTTGTAATCACTAGAACATAGTTTAGTTAATTCTAAACTTGTTCGCAAATAAAGTTAATACTTCTAACTAGACTTTTAAAATCAACTAAACACATGTTCTATATCTATATGATATGCTAACTTAATGATTTAAAACCCGAAAACACGATAAACACCATAAAACTGGATATACGCTGTCGTAGTAAAACCGGGGGCTGTTTTGGTTGGGATAATTAAAAGCTAAGAAGAACTTTGATTTAAAAGCTATACTTCTGAAAAAATGATTTTTCTTATGAACATGAAACTATATCCAAAAATCATGGTTAAACTTAAAGTGAAAGTATGTTTTTCAAAATGGTCATCAAGATGTCGTTCTTTCGACGGAAATGACTACCTCTTTCAAAAACGACTTGTAACTTGTATTTCTGACTATAAACTTATACTTTTTCTATTTATATTCATAAAGTTAAGTTCAATACGAAACCGTGGCCACTGGAATCACTCAAAACGGATTAGAAACGAAGAAATGGCGAGTAAAACAAGATTGATAAAAACTACTCATTTTACCTACGTGAAAGTTAGTAATAAATCTATTCCAACCATAACCGAATCAACTTATATTGTATATTATGTAATCTTGAGATACCATATACACGTATACAATGTTTCGACCTATCATGTCGACCCATCTATATATATATTGCGGAACAACCATAGACACTCTATATGTGAATGTTGGAGTTAGCTATACAGGGTTGAGGTTGATTCCAAAATATATATATAGTTTGAGTTGTGATCAATACTGAGATACGTATACACTGGGTCGTGGATTGATTCAAGATAATATTTATCGATTTATTTCTGTACATCTAACTGTGGACAACTAGTTGTAGGTTACTAACGAGGACAGCTGACTTAATAAACTTAAAACATCAAAAATGTATTAAAAGTATTGTAAATATATTTTGAACATACTTTGATATATATGTATATATTGTTATAGGTTCGTGAATCAACCAGAGGCCAAGTCTTACTTCCCGACGAAGTAAAAATCTGTGAAAGTGAGTTATAGTCCCACTTTTAAAATCTAATATTGTTGGGATGAGAATACATGCAGGTTTTATAAATGATTTACAAAATAGACACAAGTACGTGAAACTACATTCTATGGTTAAATTATCGAAATCGAATATGCCCTTTTTATTAAGTCTGGTAATCTAAGAATTAGGGAACAGACACCCTAATTGACGCGAATCCTAAAGATAGATCTATTGGGCCTAACAAACCCCATCCAAAGTACCGGATGCTTTAGTACTTCAAAATTTATATCATATCCGAAGGGTGTCCCGGAATGATGGGGATATTCTTATATATGCATCTTGTTAATGTCGGTTACCAGGTGTTCACCATATAAATGATTTTTATCTCTATGTATGGGATGTGTATTGAAATATGAAATCTTGTGGTCTATTGTTACGATTTGATATATATAGGTTAAACCTATAACTCACCAACATTTTTGTTGACGTTTAAAGCATGTTTATTCTCAGGTGAATACTAAGAGCTTCCGCTATTGCATACTAAAATAAGGACAAGATTTGGAGTCCATGTTTGTATGATATTGTGTAAAAACTACATTCAAGAAACTGATTTCGATGTAACATATTTGTATTGTAAACCATTATGTAATGGTCGTGTGTAAACATGATATTTTAGATTATCATTATTTGATAATCTACGTAAAGCTTTTTAAACCTTTATTTATGAAATAAAGGTTATGGTTTGTTTTAAAAATGAATGCAGTCTTTGAAAAAACGTCTCATATAGAGGTCAAAACCTCGCAATGAAATCAATTAATATGGAACGTTTTTAATCAATAAGAACGGGACATTTCAGTTGGTATCCGAGCGTTGGTCTTAGAGAACCAGAATTTTGCATTAGATTGTCTTATCGAGTTTGTTAGGATGCATTAGTGAGTCTGAACTTCGACCGTGTTTACTTAAAAAATGATTGCTTAACAAATTTTGTTGGAAACTATATATTTTTAACATGTGAATATTATGTGATATATTAATCTCTTAACGTGTTTGATATTATGTGATAGATGTCTACCTCTAATACAAGTCCCATTGACTCACCTAATAATAATGAAGAGTCAAATGTAATATGGAATGATTCGTGGACTGATTCACAAGTTCCCGAAGAGGAACCGGAAGAAGAATCGGAACCGGAAGAAGAATCGGAACCGGAAGAAGAAATAGAACCGGTGGGGGAAATAATAAAACGGTTAAGTAAAAAAAATCCTCAACCAATCGACCAAGGTTAATTATGGTCAACGGTGTTTTCGCCAAGGAAGCAAAATATTGGGAGGATTACCAATTCTCCGATAAATCGGATCCCGACGAGGATTCTGATGATGTTATAGAAATTACCCCAACTGAATTGAAAAAGACAAAAGAGAACAATAAGGGAAAGGGCATAAAAATAGAGAAATCTGATTCCAACCCCGATGAACTTTATATGTATCGTCAACACCCGTATTTCTTAAGTTGTAACAATAACTCGGGAACCTCTAAACCACCAGGTTTTTCTAGACCAATGTGGAAAACGACGGCTCGTATTAGGGGAACATCATATATCCCTAAAAACTTAGCAAAAAGAACCAAGTTCGAAAAAGAAGAAACGAGTGAGTCGGAATAAGATAGTTGTATTTGTGCTGTGTAATATATGTAATATAGTGTGCTTATGCTTTACGATATATGTAAAAATTGTTTTTATTAATAAGTATCTTTTATGAATCTAACTCTTGTCTATTTTATAGTATAAAAACACAAAATGGATAGACAACCCAATATTTTAGAAGACTTACCCGGAGACATGATTGATGAAATCTTGTCTAGAGTCGGTCAGAATTCCTCGGCACAACTATTTATGGCAAAATCAGTTTGTAAGACATTCGAAGAACGTTCCAAGAATGCCTTGGTTTATAAAAAGCTTTCATTTGAAAGATGGGGGATATCACATTGGGAAACCCATAAGTTACGATGTGTTTACTTTGACGCATATATTACGGGGAACCTAAATGCTATTTTACGCAACGGGTTAAGAAATTATTTTGACTCAATGTATCCGAATATAGGACTTCATAATTTAGAAAAAGCGGCTAACATGCAACATAAAGAAGCATGTTATGCTTACGGGTTAGTAATGTTCGCTTCTCACCAAAGTGAGAAAAAGAACATCGGGCTACAACTATTAAACAAAACGTTCCCACAAGTGACGGAGTCGGTAATTGGGGTAAGAAACGAGGTTTTTAGGTTATTACGAGACTGTTGGTCATTACGTAACCTTCGCCCTTTTAACGACGTTACAACACGTTGTCATACTATCGGTCACAATGGTTACGTTCCACAAAACCAAGGATGGGAAGTGGTATTAGTAAAACCAGAATGCATGACTTGTTTCTGGACGTATGAATTACGTGTCTTTGTTGCCTTTGCTGAACGCCTTATTTATTAACTAGAATTATCTTCGCAACTACTTTGTATCAAAGTTTTATGTGCTATATTTCATGCTATATGTAAAATAGCGGTATTGTAAGTTTGCAAGTTATTGTATAAAGGTTTGAATATGATATATATTTTTTTTGTGATTAGTTTTTCATATAGAATTGTAGTAGTTGAAATGGTATGTTAGCTACTAAGTATGAACTTAACGGGTAGGTACTACCCTAATTAAAGAGTAAAAAACGCTAATATGAAGAAAGAGCTTTTATAAATAAGTTCATATTACGCTACGAAATACTATTGACTACTCTTGATATTCTATATGATTAACTCGTTTCATTTGACTATTTTGAAGGAAATGGCACCGACTACTCGACACACCTTGAATATGAGTGAAGAGGAATTTCGTGCCTTTCTTGCTTCAAACATAGCCGCAGTACAGGCCGCGCTACATACCAACAATAACCTTGGATCTAGCAGTACAGGAAATCGTGTAGGATGCACCTGCAAACCTTTGGAATTTGATGGAACCGAAGGACCGATCGGATTAAAACGGTGGACTGAGAAGGTCGAATCGGTGTTTGCCATAAGTAAGTGTACTGAAGAGGACAAAGTGAAGTACGCTACACATACCTTCACAGGTTCTGCGTTAACATGGTGGAATACCTATCTAGAGCAAGTGGGACAAGATGATGCTTACGCACTACCGTGGTCAGCATTCAAGCACTTGATGAACGAGAAGTACCGTCCCAGAACCGAGGTCAATAAGCTCAAGACAGAACTTAGAGGGTTACGAACCCAAGGATTTGATATTACCATGTACGAAAGACGATTCACAGAATTATGCCTATTGTGTCCGGGAGCGTTCGAAGATGAGGAAGAGAAGATCAACGCGTTTGTGAAAGGATTACCGGAAAGAATCCAAGAAGATATAAGTTCACACTAGCCCGCCTCCATACAACAGGCATGTAGAATGGCTCACAAACTAGTGAACCAGATTGAAGAAAGAATTAAAGAACAGATTGCTGAAGAGGCCAATGTGAAGCAAGTCAAAAGAAAATGGGAGAAAAACGGTGATAAGAATCACCAATACAACAACAACAGCAATTACAACAATAATCGCAACAACTATCCTAACAATCGCAACATCAATCGCAACTACAACAAATGACCCAACAACAACAACAACAACAGCAACTACAACAATCATCTTAACAACAATAATAACCGCAACAACAACAACAATCAGAAGTAGCTATGCCAAAGGTGTGAAAAGTATCACTCGGGGTTCTGCACCAAATTTTGCAACAATTGTAAAAGAAATGGTCATAGCGCGGCGAAGTGTGAGGTTTATGGACCAGGGGTTAATAGAACGAAAGGAACAAATGGTGTCAGAACGAGTAATGGCGGAGCAAGTAGTGTCGGAGCAAGTTATGCCAATGTAGTTTGTTATAAATGTGGAAAACTGGGCCACATTATTAGAAATTGTCCGAACCAGGAGAACATGAATGGACAAGGCCGCGGAAGAGTTTTCAATATTAATGCGGCAGAGGCACAGGAAGACCCGGAGCTTGTTACGGGTATGTTTCTTATTGACAATAAATCTGCTTACGTTTTATTTAATTCGGGTGCGGATAGAAGCTATATGAGTAGAGATTTTTGTGCTAAATTAAGTTGTCCATTGACGCCTTTGGATAGTAAATTTTTACTCAAATTAGCAAATGGTAAATTAATTTCAGCAGATAATATATGTCGGAATCGAGAAATTAAACTAGTTAGCGAAACATTTAAGATTGACTTGATACCAGTAGAGTTAGGGAGTTTTGATGTGATAATCGGTATGGAATGGTTGAAAGAAGTGAAAGCAGAGATCGTTTGTTACAAAAATGCAATTCGCATTATACGAGAAGAAGGAAAACCCTTAATGGTGTACGGAGAAAAGGGCAACACGAAGCTACATCTTATTATTAATTTGAAGGCACAAAAACTAATAAGAAAAGGTTGCTATGCTATTCTAGCACATGTCGAGAAAGTACAAACTGAAGAAAAGAGCATCAATGATGTTCCCGTCGCAAAAGAATTTCCCGATGTATTTCTAAAAGAATTACCGGGATTACCCCCACATCGATCCGTTGAATTTCAAATAGATCTTGTACCAGGAGCTGCACCAATAGCTCGTGCTCCTTATAGACTCGCACCCAGCGAGATGAAAGAACTGCAAAGCCAATTACAAGAACTTTTAGAGCGTGGTTTCATTCGACTAAGCACATCACCGTGGAGAGCTCCTGTTTTGTTTGTCAAGAAGAAAGATGGTACATTCAGGTTGTGTATCGACTACCGAGAGTTGAACAAACTTACCATCAAGAACCGCTACCCACTATCGAGAATCGACGACTTATTTGATCAACTACAAGGCTCGTCTGTTTATTCAAAGATTGACTTACGTTCCGGGTATCATCAAATGCGGGTGAAAGAAGTTGATATTCCAAAGACTGCTTTCAGAACACGTTACGGTCATTACAAGTTTATGGTCATGCCGTTTAGTTTAACTAATGCACCAGCTGTGTTCATGGACCTTATGAACCGATTATGTGGACCATACCTTGACAAGTTTGTCATTGTTTTCATTGATGACATACTTATTTACTCAAAGAATGACCAAGAACACGGTGAACATTTGAGAAAGGTGTTAGAATTATTGAGGAAGGAAGAATTGTACGCTAAATTTTCAAAGTGTGCATTTTGGTTGGAAGAAGTTCAATTCCTCGGTCACATAGTGAACAAATAAGGTATTAAGGTGGATCCGGCAAAGATAGAAACTGTTGAAAAGTGGGAAACCCTAAAACTCCGAAACACATACGCCAGTTTTTAGGACTAGCTGGTTACTACAGAAGGTTCATCCAAGACTTTTCCAGAATAGCAAAACCCTTGACAGCATTAACGCATAAAGGGAAGAAATTTGAATGGAAGGATGAACAACAGAAAGCGTTTCAGTTATTGAACAAAAAAGCTAACTACGGCACCTATATTGTCATTGCCTGAAGGGAATGATGATTTTGTGATTTATTGTGACACATCAAAGCAAGGTCTCGGTTGTGTATTAATGCAACAAACGAAGGTGATTGCTTATGCGTCTAGACAATTGAAGATTCACGAACAAAATTATACGACGCATGATTTGGAATTAGGCACGGTTGTTTTTGCATTAAAGACTTGGAGGCACTACTTATATGGTGTCAAAAGTATTATATATACCGACCACAAAAGTCTTCAACACATATTTAGTCAGAAACAATTGAATATGAGGCAGCGTAGGTGGATTGAATTGTTGAATGATTACGACTTTGAGATTCGTTACCACCCGGGGAAGGCAAATGTGGTAGTCGACGCCTTGAGCAGGAAGGACAGAGAACCCATTCGAGTAAAATCTATGAATATAATGATTCACAATAACCTTACTACTCAAATAAAGGAGGCGCAACAAGGAGTTTTAAAAGAGAGAAATTTAAAGGATGAAATACCCAAAGGATCGGAGAAGCATCTTAATATTCGGGAAGACGGAACCCGGTATAGGGCTGAAAGGATTTGGGTACCAAAATTTGGAAATATGAGAGAAATGGTACTTAGAGAAGCTCATAAAACCAGATACTCAATACATCCTGGAACGGGGAAGATGTACAAGGATCTCAAGAAACATTTTTGGTGGCCGGGTATGAAAGCCGATGTTGCTAAATACGTAGGAGAATGTATGACGTGTTCTAAGGTCAAAGCTGAGCATCAGAAACCATCAGGTCTACTTCAACAACCCGAAATCCCGGAATGGAAATGGGAAAATATTACCATGGATTTCATCACTAAATTGCCAAGGACTGCAAGTGGTTTTGATACTATTTGGGTAATAGTTGATCGTCTCACCAAATCAGCACACTTCCTGCCAATAAGACAAGATGACAAGATGGATAAGTTAGCACGACTGTATTTGAAGGAAGTCGTCTCCAGACATGGAATACCAATCTCTATTATCTCTGATAGGTATGGCAGATTTATTTCAAGATTCTGGCAGACATTACAGCAAGCATTAGGAACTCGTCTAGACATGAGTACTGCGTATCATCCACAAACTGATGGGCAGAGTGAAAGGACGATACAAACGCTTGAAGATATGCTACGAGCATGTGTTATTGATTTCGGAAACAGTTGGGATCGACACCTACCGTTAGCAGAATTTTCCTACAATAACAGTTATCATTCTAGTATTGAGATGGCGCCGTTTGAGGCACTTTATGGTAGAAAGTGCAGGTCTCCAATTTGTTAGAATGAAGTGGGGGATAGACAGATTACGGGTCCTGAGATAATACAAGAAACTACCGAGAAAATCATCCAAATTCAACAAAGATTGAAAACTGCCCAGAGTCGACAAAAGAGCTACGCGGACAGTAAAAGAAAAGATATAGAGTTTGAAATTGGAGAAATGGTAATGCTTAAGGTTTCACCTTGTAAAGGCGTTGTTCGATTTGGTAAACGGGGGAAACTAAATCCAAGGTACATTGGACCGTTCAAGATTATAGATCGTGTCGGACCAGTAGCTTACCAACTGGAGCTACCTCAACAACTCGCGGCTATACATAACACTTTCCACGTCTCAAATTTGAAGAAATATTTTGCTAAAGAAGATCTCACTATTCCGTTGGACGAAATCCAAATCAATGAAAAACTTCAATTCATTGAAGAACCCGTCGAAATAATGGATCGTGAGGTTAAGAGACTTAAACAAAACAAGATACCGATTGTTAAGGTTCGATGGAATGCTCGTAGAGGACCCGAGTTCACCTGGGAGCGTGAAGATCAGATGAAGAAGAAATACCCGCATCTATTTCTAGAAGATTCGTCAACACTTTCAACAACTTAAAATTTCGGGACGAAATTTATTTAACGGGTAGGTACTGTAGTGACCCGAACTTTTCCATGTTTATATATATTAAATGAAATTTATATTTACATGATTAAGTGTTTCCAACATGTTAAGCAATCAAACTTATTAAGACTTGATTAATTGGAATAGGTTTCATATAGACAAATGACCACCCAAGTTGACCGGTGATTCACGAACGTTAAAACTTGTAAAAAGTATACGATGACATATATATGGTTATATATATAGTTAACATGATTTTATTATAAGTATGTATCTCATTAGGTATTTTAACAATGAGTTATATACATAAAAATGAGGCTATTAAATTAAGAAACTCGAAAACGATATATATAACAATTATCGTTATAACGTCTTACTAGGTACATATGAATCATATTAAGATATTGATACACTTGGTTAATTATGTTAAATGATAAGTAAATATATCATTAAGTGTATTAACAATGAACTACATATGTAAAAATAAGACTACTAACTTAATGATTTTGAAACGAGACATATATGTAACGATTATCGTTGTAACGACATTTAATGTATATAGATCATATTAAGAGATATTCGTACATCATAATATCATGATAATATAATAATTTAAAATCTCATTTGATATTATAAACATTGGGTTAACAACATTTAACAAGATCGTTAACCTAAAGGTTTCAAAACAACATTTACATGTAACGACTAACGATGACTTAACGACTCAGTTAAAATGTATATACATGTAGTGTTTTAATATGTATTCATAAACTTTTGAAAGACTTCAAGACACTTATCAAAATACTTCTACTTAACAGAAATGCTTACAATTACATCCTCGTTCAGTTTCATCAACAAATCTACTCGTATGCACCCGTATTCGTACTCGTACAATACACAGCTTTTAGAGGTATGTACTATTGGTATATACACTCCAATGATCAGCTCTTAGCAGCCCATGTGAGTCACCTAACACATGTGGGAACAATCATTTGGCAACTAGCATGAAATATCTCATAAAATTATAAAAATATGAGTAATCATTCATGACTTATTTACATGAAAACAAAATCACATATCCTTTATATCTAATCCATACACCAACGACCAAAAACACCTACAAACACTTTCATTCTTCAATTTTCTTCATCTAATTGATCTCTCTCAAGTTCTATCTTCAAGTTGTAAGTGTTCTTCATAAATTCCAAAAGTTCTAGTTTCATAAAATCAAGACTACTTCCAAGATTGCAAGTTTACTTCCAAGTTTTCTATATCCATTCCAAGTAATCATCCAAGATCAAGAAACCTTTGTTACTTACAGTAGGTTATCTTTCTAATACAAGGTAATAATCATATTCAAACTTTAATTCAATTTCTATAACTATAATAATCTTATTTCGAGTGGAAATCTTACTTGAAATTGTTTTCGTGTCATGATTCTGCTTCAAGAACTTTCAAGCCATCCAAGGATCCTTTGAAGCTAGATCCATTTTTTTCATTTCCAGTAGGTTTATCCAAGGAACTTGAGGTAGTAATGATGTTTATAACATCATTCGATTCATACATAAAAAGCTGTCTTATTCAACGTTATAAACTTGTAATCACTAGAACATAGTTTAGTTAATTCTAAACTTGTTCGCAAATAAAGTTAATCCTTCTAACTAGACTTTTAAAATCAACTAAACACATGTTCTATATCTATATGATATGCTAACTTAATGATTTAAAACCCGGAAACACGATAAACACCATAAAACTGGATATACGCCGTCGTAGTAAAACCGGGGCTGTTTTGGTTGGGATAATTAAAAGCTAAGAAGAAATTTGATTTAAAAGCTATACTTCTAGAAAAATGATTTCTCTTATGAATATGAAACTATATCCAAAAATCATGGTTAAACTCAAAGTGAAATTATGTTTTTCAAAATGGTCATCAAGATGTCGTTCTTTCGACGGAAATGACTACCTCTTTCAAAAACGACTTGTAACTTGTATTTCCGACTATAAACTTATACTTTTTCTATTTAGCTTCATAAATTTAAGTTCAATACGAAACCGTGGCCACTGGAATCACTCAAAACGGATTAGAAACGAAGAAATGGCGAGTAAAACAAGATTGATAAAAACTACTCATTTTACCTACGTGAAAGTTAGTAATAAATCTATTCCAACCATAACCTAATCAACTTATATTGTATATTATGTAATCTTGAGATACCATAGACACGTATACAATGTTTCGACCTATCATGTCGACCCATCTATATATATATTGCGGAACAACCATAGACACTCTATATATGAATGTTGGAGTTAGCTATACAGGGTTGAGGTTGATTCCAAAATATATATATAGTTTGAGTTGTGATCAATACTGAGATACGTATACACTGGGTCGTGGATTGATTCAAGATAATATTTATCGATTTATTTCTGTACATCTAACTGTGGACAACTAGTTGTAGGTTACTAACGAGGACAGCTGACTTAATAAACTTAAAACATCAAAAATGTATTAAAAGTATTGTAAATATATTTTGAACATACTTTGATATATATGTATATATTGTTATAGGTTCGTGAATCAACCAGTGGCCAAGTCTTACTTCCCGACGAAGTAAAAATCTGTGAAAGTGAGTTATAGTCCCACTTTTAAAATCTAATATTTTTGGGATGAGAATACATGCAGGTTTTATAAATGATTTACAAAATAGACACAAGTACGTGAAACTACATTCTGTGGTTGAATTATCGAAATCGAATATGCCCCTTTTTATTAAGTCTGGTAATCTAAGAATTAGGGAACAGACACCCTAATTGACTCGAATCCTAAAGATAGATCTATTGGGCCTAACAAACCCCATCCAAAGTACCGGATGCTTTAGTACTTCGAAATTTATATCATATCCGAAGGGTGTCCCGGAATGATGGGGATATTCTTATATATGCATCTTGTTAATGTCGGTTACCATGTGTTCACCATATGAATGATTTTTATCTCTATGTATGGGATGTGTATTGAAATATGAAATCTTGTGGTCTATTGTTACGATTTGATATATATAGGTTAAACCTATAACTCACCAACATTTTTGTTGACGTTTAAAGCATGTTTATTCTCAGGTGAATACTAAGAGCTTTTGCTGTTGCATACTAAAATAAGGACAAGATTTGGAGTCCATGTTTGTATGATATTGTGTAAAAACTGCATTCAAGAAACTGATTTCGATGTAACATATTTGTATTGTAAACCATTATGTAATGGTCGTGTGTAAATATGATATTTTAGATTATCATTATTTGATAATCTACATAAAGCTTTTTAAACCTTTATTTATGAAATAAAGGTTATGGTTTGTTTTAAAAATGAATGCAGTCTTTGAAAAAACGTCTCATATAGAGTTCAAAACCTCGCAACGAAATCAATTAATATGGAACGTTTTTAATCAATAAGAACGGGACATTTCAATTACCTTGTATTAGAAAGATATCTTACTGTAAATAAGAAAGATTTCTTGAAGTTGGATGATCACTTTACAAGATTGGAAGTAATCTAACAAACTTGGAAGTATTCTTGATTTTATGAAACTAGAACTTATAGAATTTATGAAGAACACTTAGAACTTGAAGATAGAACTTGAGAGAGATCACTTAGATGAAGAAAATTGAAGAATGAAAGTGTTTGTAGGTGTTTTTGGTCGCTGTTATATGGATTAGATATAAAGGATGTGTAATTTTGTTTTCATGTAAATAAGTCATGAATGATTACTCATATTTTTGTAATTTTATGAGATATTTCATGCTAGTTGCCAAATGATGGTTCCCACATGTGTTAGGTGACTCACATGGGCTGCTAAGAGCTGATCATTAGAGTGTATATACCAATAGTACATACATCTAAAAGCTGTGTATTGTACGAGTACGAATACAGGTGCATACGAGTAGGATTGTTGATGAAACTGAACGAGGATGTAATTGTAAGCATTTTTTTTGTTAAGTAGAAGTATTTTGATAAGTGTCTTGAAGTCTTTCAAAAGTGTATGAATACATATTAAAACACTACATGTATATACATTTTAACTGAGTCGTTAAGTCATCGTTAGTCGTTACATGTAAATGTTGATTTGAAACCTTTAAGTTAACGATCTTGTTAAATGTTGTTAAACCAATGTTTATTATATCTAATGAGATGTTAAATTATTATATTATCATGATATTATGATATATTAATATATCTTAATATGATATATAAACATTTAAATGTCGTTACAATGATAATCGTTACATATATGTCTCGTTTCGAAATCATTAAGTTAGTAGTCTTGTTTTTACAAATGTAGTTCATTGTTAACACACTTAATGATATATTTAAATATCATTTTATCATGTTAAATAAAGTGTATCAATATCTTAATATGATACATATGTATTTAGTAGACGTTATCATAACGATAATCGTTATATATATCATTTCGAGTTTCTTAACTTAGTAATCTCATTTCTTATGTATATCACACATTGTTAATATACTTAGTGAGATACTTACTCATCATAATCTCATGTCAACCATATATATGTCTATATATACCACAACATGTAGTTTTTACAAATTTGTAACGTTCGTGAATCGCCGGTCAACTTGGGTGAACAATTGTCTATATGAAACTTATTTCATTTAATCAAGTCTTAACAAGTTTGATTGCTTAACATGTTGGAAACATTTAGTCATGTAAATATCAATCTCAATTAATATATATAAACATGGAAAAGTTCGGGTCACTACAATTTTTACTTTTATTTTGAATTAATGGCGGATCAATCCTCTACTTCAACTAGTGTAGACATTGCACAGTCGTCATTTAGGGATTCGATAGATATCTATAGTGTTATGAGTTGCTTTTTTGCTGATATGTTTTGGCATTTCCTGATGCCATCCATCGAGCCCATAGGCCTCCTCAAAATATGGTGACCATGTATAGAGCAACCATCATGGTGTTCAATTTCCGATTGCCTTATTCGAAGTTCATGTATCAATTTTTTGATCATTTTAGGATATCTCCTTCCCAGGTACATCCCCATGTGTACCAGAAGCTGGTTATGTGGGAAATGTATCTCAATTATTATCGTATCCTCCCCACCATTTGTATGTTCCGTTATTGTTGTACTGTATCAAAATCGGAGGTGGGTTAGTTCACCATCAAACAAAGAGGTTTCTTCACGTTTACTAGTGACATGGATACGTCATTAAAATAATGGCGTGAATCCTTCTTTTTTTGGTTGGTAGAAAGGAGTTTCCAGATCATTTTGTTGCCTTGTGTGAATGGCAGAGAAGGAGAAGAAAGGATCCAATAGGGTTCCGGTATTAATTTATGTTGACAAGGCATGTGTACTAACTATTCAGAGCTTTCAACTCCCCCAACCTCCGTATCCGGAACCCATGCTCGTGATGGGGGGAGTGAGCCGTCAATGGTCGGATCAAAGCTTTAGGTCCGTCATTCGTTTGAACGGAGAAAGTTGGGACTGCTCCTAGCCAAATTTAATGTTTATTTTATTGTGTTTGTGTTAACCGTATATGTTTATTTTAACAGTGATGAAGATTGCCAATAGTATGGCGTTTGGAGATATGGACTTTCTAGAGTTCGACAAGGTCCCTGTCAATCCGGGAGCTGAGCCAGAAGTTGCTCCACAGGACCTGGAGCAGAATGCCGGTGTTGGGAACGAGCAAAACCTTCCTCTACCGTCTGTCCCTGAGGATCAGTCAGTCATGAAGAGGAAGATCAAAGAGATTCCACAATTGAGAGCGAAGAGATTTAAGGGTATTGATCATAGTTTATGTTTATATTGATTTGTCATGATAAACATTGCATAATGACAATTTGTTTTTTATTTTTTGTAGCTCAAGTGGGTACTTCTGTTGGTGACGGAGCTGAGGTGTCGCAGGACACGGTCAATATTGAGGACGAGCAGGAGGGTGGTCACTTGTTTACTTTTAAGTAGCTTCATGATGCTGCATTTGACTCATCCATCTCGGATGATCTCCTACGAGCCTTCTCGCGGCTGGAGCTTGGCTATGATGGTTTTAAAGATGTTCTGGAGAAGGGATTCTCTCCTGAAATTTTGCAAGATGTTGCTGGCCTTCCCCGGGATAAGGCGAATGTTACCCGTTCTCGGGCTTTTATGGCTTTGAATGCCTTTGTTGCAGATAGTTTTGCCCGAGATGATGAGGCGGACATAGCCCAAAAGGCTATTCTTGAGGACCTTCAGCAGAAGCTGAGGGCTGCCGAGGATTTAGTGGAGGATCTTCGCCGTCAGCAGGCGGAGAAGTAGGCTGAGAGGGACTAGGAGATAACCTCTGCTTCCTTGCTGAAGGATGTCACAATGGCTGAGTGCAACTGTTTGCAGGCTACCCTACCTTCCATTCTGATGAAAGGTATCAATTCTGGCACCATGAAGGGGCCTTTTGATACTTATTTGAAGAATTTTGGCTCGACGAGCTTTCTACAGGCGGTGCGCTTAATGCAGATGCATCATCTGGGGAGTGATGTTGGATATTGCCGGGAAGGTGAACCCAGATGCCTTCCAAGAGCTCAAGGAGGCAGAGCAGGCTCAGGCAGAGATCAAGTTTGTAGGTTTTGAGGAGCTTTGTGCCTCAGAGGATGTAACCGTGCAGTAGTTGTTAGAATATAAATTTGAATGATATGTAGTGAGAATGTCACACTTTGTAATTAAATTTGACAAATTTTTTGGAATGAAACTACGTAGTTGACCTTATATGCTTTTGTTATGTGTAAATGTAATGATTGTTGTCTTTGTTTGAACTAGTTCATATCTTCATATGTAGGTCTAGACTACATTTGTATTAGCTTAGGCGTGTACACTGTGCATTCACATGTGTTTATGCCATCTATTCTTTGGCTGTTTATTAGTATAAACTTGTACTAATAAGGGCTAGACGATCACCTCTTAAGGGGGTACAAGTAACTCGTATGGGACTTATTGGACATTTTCGTCTGCCGCTAGACGGTTACTTTATCGTGGAAAATGGTTGTTAATAACAAGACAAGTTATTGTAAACGGAGAAATATTTTATTCATCTGTTAAAACAACATAGACTTTCTTATTGAAAAAGAAAAACATAGATATCTAGGTTTCCTTAGTTGAAGTGATCAGTTTTGTGACAACCCGAAAATTTCCGACCAAATTTAAACTTAATCTTTATATGTTTCTGACACGATAAGCAAAGTCTGTAATATTGAGTCTCAAAAGTTTTGGAATTATATTCATGTAATCAATTACCCTTTGACTGTGCTCGACGATTCACGAACAAATTATATGTAAATAGATATGTATATATATATATATATATATATATATATATATATATATATATATGTATATATATATATGTATATATATATATATATATGTATATATATATATGTATATATATATATGTATATATATATATGTATATATATATATATGTATATATATATATATATATATATATATATATATATATATATATATATATATGTATATATATATATATATATATATATATATATATATATATATATATATATATATATATATATATATATATATATATATGTATATGTATATATGTATATATATATATATTTTAATAAGTGATAAAATATAATATTTACTAGATACAAAACATTTTGATTTGAATTAATATTATCATATATAACGAGATGTCGATTTAATGAAGCAAATGACCAAAACACTCAAATGAATAAGTTACATTTCAATTAGTATAATTATTGGTAAAATAGGTCTAATTATTGATAAAGGTACGTGTCGCGAAACGTAAAGTACAAGTTTTCTAAGCATACGAAAGGACATTCGAAAAACCGGAACCAGTACGTAAGTCGAGCGTCAACGTACAATTCATCGGTGTTAAAATTATAAATCAACTATGCACGAGAATATAATATAATATTTAATTAATTCTAAAGATTAAATATATTATATATTAAATATTATATATATACATATAATTGTGTCGGCAGAGCAAAATAATTGAAGATGGGCTGCAAAGTGATCCCATGCGATTGCATGGGAATTACACTGCAGAGCCATGCGATCGCATGGCAGCTGGGGACTGAAATGTTCTATAAATTCGACGAGTTCGGGTTATTCTTTACACACATATTCAATCTCTCTCGATCTTTTCTTTATATTTATATTCATTTATTATTATTATTATTATTATTATTATTATTATTATTATTATTATTATTATTATTATTATTAATTATTAATATTATTATTAATCCTAATATTATTATTAGTAATATTAGTATTATTATTAATAATATTATACATAAAATATTACGACGAGGTCATGAGCGAGTTATTTCAAAACGGGTTTTTGAGCGAGTTAAAGCTAAGAAAATTATGGGTAATGTTCGTGGGTACTGTTCATGAGGTCAAACCTAGTGTTTATCATCCCCGTTGCGTCTACGTACTTTCCTGCAATATTGAATCACAATATTGATAAGTGAGTATTCATATCTTATCTTTTATATATTAATAGTGTATCCCTGTCTAGTGCTCGAGCACATATGTTTATGCATGCTAGTATGCTTTAATTTTTTCGATAGATAGTGTATGATGAATCACGAATTTGATACATATGCTACTGATATAAAGTATATGATATGCATGTCGTTGGAAAGCTATCGAAAAATTAATAACTTTTCATTTAGAAATCGCGTGATTTCGATAAACGGATTAAAAGATATGGTCAACTGAATTATGGTTAACGTTAATTGAAATTGTGTTTGAAATTGTAAATTAATATTTAAACAACTTGTCTATGAAATTGATAAATTGGATTTTTAGATATTACTAATCGAGTAAATGAATTTCTATATAAAGCACGTTTTGTTTTGTTGATCAATTGTCAAAGTTGACTGTCTTATCATGTTTTAAAGCTTTATAAACACTATAATCTGATTTTACAAGTATTGAGAAACTATATGAAATGTTAAAATATATTCAATTGCCATGATCATTTAAATATGATATAACTCCTGAAATAAATAATGTTTTGAGTTTGATAAACTATAATTCGTTCAACTATCAAGACTTATACTATGTTAATATAATAAACATGTATAGATTTAAAGATCATATTGGGTCAGGTTGACTTTTTGAGATGACTTTTGTTAACTTTTGTATGACGGTCTCGAGCATTAGGATTGTGATACACTATGACCCGACCTAGTTTGTTAGACATGTATTGACCAACATATGTTCTCTAGGTTGAGATCTACGGTTATTTTGCATTCCGAGTTTCGGTCACATTTCGGTGAATGACCTTATGTACTGCTAAGGTGAGTTTCATTTGCTCCCTTTTTAATTGCTTTTGCAATATATATTTTTGGGCTGAGAATACATGCACTTAATTTTAAACGCAATGGATACAAGTACATACTAAATTCTACACCGAGTTTGAAACGAAAATCCTTTAGCTTTGGTAACTAGTAACTGCCGGTTATAAGAATTAGTGGGCGTGAGTAGTTATATATGGATCCATAGGGCTTGACATCCCCGTCTGTTCCAGGTATAGAAACCCTAGCTTGAACTATAAAACAGACGTATGCTATTTGAGGTTAGTACACGTTGGTTTGCGTGTATTGTACATGTTGGTTGCATGTATGTTAAAACAGGGGTACTTATTATATAGACGTTAAAGTTTAGTTATCGGGGTGCTCAATCTTGTAGAATATTTTGATAAACGTTTCTGGATGAAACAACTGAAATCTTGTGATCCACCTTTATATACAGATTATGCGCAACATTAAAACTATGAACTCACCAACCTTTGTGTTGACACTTTTAAGCATGCTTATTCTCAAGTTCCTAGAAGTCTTCTGCTGTTTGCTTATATGTTATACAAGCTATGTGCATGGAGTCATACATGCTTTATTCGAGAAAACGTTGCATTCACAAAATCATCACCATGTATCTGATTTTGACTGCATTGTCAACGGATGTAGTATTGTAAACTATTAATTACGGTGATTGTCTATATGTAGAAATCATCAAACGTCAAAAACCTTGGAATTTGATATTCAATTATGGTGTGCCTTTTCAAAAGAATGCAATGTTTACAAAACGTATCATGTAGAGGTCAGTACCTCACTCTGAAATCGATGAATGATGTATTCGTCCAAAGGGATTTGGACGGATCGTCACAAGTTTCAACCAGGATACCCGTCGAAACATCAACGTGACTTCTAGCTACTTTTGTGCTCTTTTTCCAGTTTGTTGTCCCGATTAGAGCTCTCACAACTGTCCGGCTTGGAACGTTTTGGTGTCCAATATAAGTAGTCATTCACCAAATGTGTAGCCTTCATGAAATGGGCTTCCCATTCTGATTGGTGAGCATTGCTGCCGTTGTTCTGGCCTATCATGGGGTTTTTTCGAGTTTCTCCCGGGGGGAGTGTGTCAGTGGTATCAGGTAGGTTAACCGTGAAATGTCCCGTTCTTATTGATTAAAAACGTTCCATATTAATTGATTTCGTTGCGAGGTTTTGACCTCTATATGAGACGTTTTTCAAAGACTGCATTCATTTTAAAACAAACCATAACCTTTATTTCATCAATAAAGGTTTAAAATGCTTTACGTAGATTATCAAATAATGATAATCTAAAATATCCTGTTTACACACGACCATTACATAATGGTTTACAATACAAATATGTTACAACAAAATAAGTTTCTTGAATGCAGTTTTTACACAATATCATACAAGCATGGACTCCAAATCTCGTCCTTATTTAAGTATGCGACAGCGGAAGCTCTTAATAATCACCTGAGAATAAACATGCTTAAAACGTCAACAAAAATGTTGGTGAGTTATAGGTTTAATTTATATATATCAAATCATAATAATAGACCACAAGATTTCATATTTCAATACACATCCCATACATAGAGATAAAAATCATTCATATGGTGAACACCTGGTAACCGACATTAACAAGATGCATATATAAGAATATCCCCATCATTCCGAGACACCCTTCGGATATGATATAAATTTCGAAGTACTAAAGCATCCGGTACTTTGGATGGGGTTTGTTAGGCCCAATAGATCTATCTTTAGGATTCGCGTCAATTAGGGTGTCTGTTCCCTAATTCTTAGATTACCAGACTTAATAAAAAGGGGCATATTCGATTTCGATAATTCAACCATAGAATGTAGTTTCACGTACTTGTGTCTATTTTGTAAATCATTTATAAAACCTGCATGTATTCTCATCCCAAAAATATTAGATTTTAAAAGTGGGACTATAACTCACTTTCACATATTTTTACTTCGTCGGGAAGTAAGACTTGGCCACTGGTTGATTCACGAACCTATAACAATATATATATATATATCAAAGTATGTTCAAAATATATTTACAACACTTTTAATATATTTTGATGTTTTAAGTTTATTAAGTCAGCTGTCCTCGTTAGTAACCTACAACTAGTTGTCCACAGTTAGATGTACAGAAATAAATTGATAAATATTATCTTGAATCAATCCACGACCCAGTGTATACGTATCTCAGTATTGATCACAACTCAAACTATATATATTTTGGAATCAACCTCAACCCTGTATAGCTAACTCCAACATTCGCATATAGAGTGTCTATGGTTGTTCCGAAATATATATAGATGTGTCGACATGATAGGTCGAAACATTGTATACGTGTCTATGGTATCTCAAGATTACATAATATACAATACAAGTTGATTAAGTTATGGTTGGAATAGATTTGTTATCAATTTTCACGTAGCTAAAATGAGAAAAATTATCCAATCTTGTTTTACCCATAACTTCTTCATTTTAAATCCGTTTTGAGTGAATCAAATTGCTATGGTTTCATATTGAACTCTATTTTATGAATCTAAACAGAAAAGTATAGGTTTATAGTCATAAAAATAAGTTACAAGTCGTTTTTGTAAAGGTGGTCATTTCAGTCGAAAGAACGACGTCTAGATGACCATTTTAGAAAACATACTTCCACTTTGAGTTTAACCATAATTTTTGGATATAGTTTCATGTTCATAATAAAAATCATTTTCTCAGAATAACAACTTTTAAATCAAAGTTTATCATAGTTTTTAATTAACTAACCCAAAACAGCCCGCGGTGTTACTACGACGGCGTAAATCCGGTTTTACGGTGTTTTTCGTGTTTCCAGGTTTTAAATCATTAAGTTAGCATATCATATAGATATAGAACATGTGTTTAGTTGATTTTAAAATTCAAGTTAGAAGGATTAACTTTTGTTTGCGAACAAGTTTAGAATTAACTAAACTATGTTCTAGTGATTACAAGTTTAAACCTTCGAATAAGATAGCTTTATATGTATGAATCGAATGATGTTATGAACATCACTACTACCTTAAGTTCCTTGGATAAACCTACTGGAAAAGAAAAAAATGGATCTAGCTTCAATGGATCCTTGGATGGCTCGAAGTTCTTGAAGCAAAATCATGACACGAAAACAAGTTCAAGTAAGATCATCACTTGAAATAAGATTGTTATAGTTATAGAAATTGAACCAAAGTTTGAATATGATTATTACCTTGTATTAGAATGATAACCTACTGTAAGAAACAAAGATTTCTTGAGGTTGGATGATCACCTTACAAGATTGGAAGTGAGCTAGCAAACTTGAAAGTATTCTTGATTTTATGAAACTAGAACTTTTGGAATTTATGAAGAACAATTAGAACTTGAAGATAGAACTTGAGAGAGATCAATTAGATGAAGAAAATTGAAGAATGAAAGTGTTTGTAGGTGTTTTTGGTCGTTGGTGTATGGATTAGATATAAAGGATATGTAATTTTGTTTTCATGTAAATAAGTCATGAATGATTACTCATATTTTTGTAATTTTATGAGATATTTCATGCTAGTTGCCAAATGATGGTTCCCACATGTGTTAGGTGACTCACATGGGCTGCTAAGAGCTGATCATTGGAGTGTATATACTAATAGTACATACATCTAAAAGCTGTGTATTATACGAGTACGAATACGGGTGCATACGAGTAGAATTGTTGATGAAACTGAACGAGGATGTAATTGTAAGCATTTTTGTTAAGTAGAAGTATTTTGATAAGTGTATTTAAGTCTTTCAAAAGTGTATAAATACATATTAAAACACTACATGTATATACATTTTAACTGAGTCGTTAAGTCATCGTTAGTCGTTACATGTAAATGTTGTTTTGAAACCTTTAGGTTAACGATCTTGTTAAATGTTGTTAACCCAATGTTTATAATATCAAAAGAGATTTTAAATTATTATATTATCATGATATTATGATGTACGAATATCTCTTAATATGATATATATACATTAAATGTCGTTACAACGATAATCGTTACATATATGTCTCGTTTCAAAATCATTAAGTTAGTAGTCTTGTTTTTACATATGTAGTTCATTGTTAATATACTTAATGATATGTTTAATTATAATAATATAGTGTTAACTATATATATAACCATATATATGTCATCATATAGTTTTTACAAGTTTTAACGTTCGTGAATCACCGGTCAACTTGGGTGGTCAATTGTCTATATGAAACCTATTTCAATTAATCAAGTCTTAACAAGTTTGATTGCTTAACATGTTGGAAACATTTAATCATGTAAATATCAATCTCAATTAATATATATAAACATGGAAAAGTTCGGGTCACTACAGTACCTACCCGTTAAATAAATTTCGTCCCGAAATTTTAAGCTGTTGAAGGTGTTGACGAATCTTCTGGAAATAGATGCGGGTATTTCTTCTTCATCTGATCTTCATGATCCCAGGTGAACTCGGGTCCTCTACGAGCATTCCATCGAACCTTAACAATTGGTATCTTGTTTTGCTTAAGTCTTTTAACCTCATGATCCATTATTTCGACGGGTTCTTCGATGAATTGAAGTTTTTCGTTGATTTGGATTTCATCTAACGGAATAGTGAGATCTTCTTTAGCAAAACATTTCTTCAAATTTGAGACGTGGAAAGTGTTATGTACAGCCGCGAGTTGTTGAGGTAACTCTAGTCGGTAAGCTACTGGTCCGACACGATCAATAATCTTGAATGGTCCAATATACCTTGGATTTAATTTCCCTCGTTTACCAAATCGAACAACGCCTTTCCAAGGTGCAACTTTAAGCATGACCATCTCTCCAATTTCAAATTCTATATCTTTTCTTTTAATGTCAGCGTAGCTCTTTTGTCGACTTTGGGCGGTTTTCAACCGTTGTTGAATTTGGATGATCTTCTCGGTAGTTTCTTGTATAATCTCCGGACCCGTAATCTGTCTATTCCCCACTTCACTCCAACAAATCGGAGACCTGCATTTTCTACCATAAAGTGCTTCAAACGGCGCCATCTCAATGCTTGAATGGTAGCTGTTGTTGTAGGAAAATTCTGCTAATGGTAGATGTCGATCCCAACTGTTTCCGAAATCAATAACACATGCTCGTAGCATGTCTTCAAGCGTTTGTATTGTCCTTTCACTCTGCCCATCAGTTTGTGGATGATAGGCAGTACTCATGTCTAGACGAGTTCCTAATGCTTGCTGTAATGTCTGCCAGAATCTTGAAATAAATCTGCCATCCCTATCAGAGATAATAGAGATTGGTATTCCATGTCTGGAGACGACTTCCTTCAAATACAGTCGTGCTAACTTCTCCATCTTGTCATCTTCTCTTATTGGCAGGAAGTGTGCTGATTTGGTGAGACGATCAACTATTACCCAAATAGTATCAAAACCACTTGCAGTCCTTGGCAATTTAGTGATGAAATCCATGGTAATGTTTTCCCATTTCCATTCCGGGATTTCGGGTTGTTGAAGTAGACCTGATGGTTTCTGATGCTCAGCTTTGACCTTAGAACACGTCAAACATTCTCCCACGTATTTAGCAACATCGGCTTTCATACCCGGCCACCAAAAATGTTTCTTGAGATCCTTGTACATCTTCCCCGTTCCAGGATGTATTGAGTATCTGGTTTTATGAGCTTCTCTAAGTACCATTTCTCTCATATCTCCAAATTTTGGTACCCAAATCCTTTCAGCCCTATACCGGGTTCTGTCTTCCCGAATATTAAGATGCTTCTCCGATCCTTTGGGTATTTCATCCTTTAAATTTCCCTCTTTTAAAACTCCTTGTTGCGCCTCTTTTATTTGAGTAGTAAGGTTATTATGAATCATTATATTCATAGATTTTACTCGAATGGGTTCTCTATCCTTCCTGCTCAAGGCATCGGCTACCACATTTGCCTTCCCCGGGTGGTAACGAATCTCAAAGTCGTAATCATTCAATAATTCAATCCACCTACGCTGCCTCATATTCAGTTGTTTCTGATTAAATATGTGTTGAAGACTTTTGTGGTCGGTATATATAATACTTTTGACCCCATATAAGTAGTGCCTCCAAGTCTTTAATGCAAAAACAACCGCGCCTAATTCCAAATCATGCGTCGTATAATTTTGTTCGTGAATCTTCAATTGTCTAGACGCATAAGCAACCACCTTCGTTCGTTGCATTAATACACAACCGAGACCTTGCTTTGATGCATCACAATAAATCACAAAATCATCATTCCCTTCAGGCAATGACAATATAGGTGCCGTAGTTAGCTTTTTCTTCAATAACTGAAACGCTTTCTCTTGTTCATAATTCCATTCAAATTTCTTCCCTTTATGCGTTAATGCAGTCAAGGGTTTTGCTATTCTGGAAAAGTCTTGGATGAACCTTCTGTAGTAACCAGCTAGTCCTAAAAACTGGCGTATGTGTTTCGGAGTTTTCGGGGTTTCCCACTTTTCAACAGTTTCTATCTTTATCGGATCCACCTTAATACCTTCTTTGTTCACTATGTGACCGAGGAATTGAACTTCTTCCAACCAAAATGCACACTTTGAAAACTTAGCGTACAATTGTTCCTTCCTCAATACTTCTAACACCTTTCTCAAATGTTCACCGTGTTCTTGGTCATTCTTTGAGTAAATAAGTATGTCATCAATGAAAACAATGACAAACTTGTCAAGGTATGGTCCACACACTTGGTTCATAAGGTCCATGAACATAGCTGGTGCATTAGTTAAACCAAACGGCATGACCATAAACTCGTAATGACCGTAATGTGTTCTGAAAGCAGTCTTTGGAATATCATCTTCTTTCACCCGCATTTGATGATACCCGGAACGTAAGTCAATCTTTGAATAAACAGACGAGCCTTGTAGTTGATCAAATAAGTCGTCAATTCTCGGTAGTGGGTAGCGGTTCTTGATGGTAAGTTTGTTCAACTCTCGGTAGTCGATACACAACCTGAATGTACCATCTTTCTTCTTGACAAACAAAATAGGAGCTCCCCACGGTGATGTGCTTGGTCGAATGAAACCACGCTCTAAAAGTTCTTGTAATTGGCTTTGCAGTTCTTTCATCTCGCTGGGTGCGAGTCTGTAAGGAGCACGAGTTATTGGTGCAGCTCCTGGTACAAGATCTATTTGAAATTCAACGGATCGATGTGGGGGTAATCCCGGTAATTCTTTCAGAAATACATCGGGAAATTCTTTTGCAATGGGAACATCATTGATGCTCTTTTCTTCAGTTTGTACTTTCTCGACGTGTGCTAGAACAGCATAGCAACCTTTTCTTATTAGTTTTTGTGCCTTCAAATTACTAATAAGATGTAGCTTCGTGTTACCCTTTTCTCCGTACACCATTAAGGGTTTTCCTTTTTCTCGTATAATGCGAATTGCATTTTTGTAACAAACGATCTCTGCTTTCACCTCTTTCAACCAGTCCATACCGATTATCACATCAAAACTCCCTAACTCTACTAGTATCAAATCAATCTTAAATGTTTCGCTAACCAGTTTAATTTCTCGATTCCGACATATATTATCTGCTAAAATTAATTTACCATTTGCTAATTCGAGTAAAAATTTACTATCCAAAGGCGTCAATGGACAACTTAATTTAGCACAAAAATCTCTACTCATATAGCTTCTATCCGCACCCGAATCAAATAAAACGTAAGCAGATTTATTGTCAATAAGAAACGTACCCGTAACAAGCTCCGGGTCTTCCTGTGCCTCTGCCGCATTAATATTGAAAACTCTTCCGCGGCCTTGTCCATTCGTGTTCTCCTGGTTCGGGCAATTTCTAATAATGTGGCCCGGTTTTCCACATTTATAACAAACTACATTGGCATAACTTGCTCCGACACTACTTGCTCCGCCATTACTCGTTCCGACACCATTTGTTCCTTTCGTTCTATTAACCCCTGGTCCGTAGACCTCACACTTCGCCGCGCTATGACCATTTCTTTTACACTTGTTGCAAAATTTGGTGCAGAACTCCGAGTGATACTTTTCACACCTTTGGCATAGCTGCTTCTGATTGTTGTTGTTGTTGCGGTTATTATTGTTGTTGGGATGATTGTTGTAGTTGCTGTTGTTGTTGTTGTTGTTGTACCGTTTGTTGTAGTTGCGATTGATGTTGCGATTGTTGGGATAATTGTTGCGATTATTGTTGTAATTGCTGTTGTTGTTGTATTGGTGATTCTTATCACCGTTTTCCTCCCACTTTCTTTTGACTTGCTTCACATTGGCCTCTTCAGCAGTCTGTTCTTTAATTCTTTCTTCAATCTGGTTCACTAGTTTGTGAGCCATTCTACATGCCTGTTGTATGGAGGCGGGCTCGTGTGAACTTATATCTTCTTGGATTCTTTCCGGTAATCCTTTCACAAACGCGTCGATCTTCTCTTCCTCATCTTCGAATGCTCCCGGACACAATAGGCACAATTCTGTGAATCGTCTTTCATACGTGGTAATATCAAATCCTTGGGTTCGTAACACTCTAAGTTCTGTCTTGAGCTTATTGACCTCGGTTCTGGGACGGTACTTCTCGTTCATCAAGTGCTTGAATGCTGACCACGGTAGTGCGTATGCATCATCTTGTCCCACTTGCTCTAGATAGGTATTCCACCATGTTAACGCAGAACCTGTGAAGGTATGCGTAGCGTACTTCACTTTGTCCTCTTCAGTACACTTACTTATGGCAAACACCGATTCGACCTTCTCGGTCCACCGTTTCAATCCGATCGGTCCTTCGGTTCCATCAAATTCCAAAGGTTTGCAGGCAGTGAATTCTTTGTAGGTGCATCCTACATGATTTCCTGTACTGCCAGATCCAAGATTATTGTTGTTATGTAGCGCAGCCTGTACCGCGGATATGTTTGAAGCTAGAAAAGTACGGAATTCCTCTTCATTCATATTCACGGTGTGTCGAGTAGTCGGTGCCATTTCCTTCAAAATAGTCAAATGGAACAAGTTAATCATACAGAATATTAAGAGTAGTTAATAGTATTTCGTAGCATAATATGAACTCATTTATAAAAGCTTTTTCTTCATATTAGCATTTTATAAGTTTAAATTCGGGTAGTACCTACCCGTTAAGTTCATACTTAGTAGCTAATATACAATTCAACTACTACAATTCTATATGAAAAACTGATTGTAATAATATTTCACGTTCAAACTTTTATACAATATTTTACAAACTTACAATACCGCTTATTTTACATAAAGCATGAAATATAGCACACAATAACTTTGATACAAGATAGTTGTGAAGATAATTCTAGCTAGTACACAAGTCGTTGAGCAAAGGCAATAAAGACACGTAATTCATACGTCCAGAAACAAGTCATGCATTCTGGTTTTACTAGGACTACTTCCCATCCTTGGTCTTGTGGAACATAACCGTTATGGCCGTTGATAAGACAGCGTGTTGTAACGTCGTCAAAGGGACGAGGGTTACGTAATGACCAACAGTCTCGTAATAACCTAAAAACCTCATTTCTTATCCCAATTACCGACTCCGTTACTTGTGGGAACGTTTTGTTTAATAGTTGTAGCCCGATGTTCTTGTTCTCACTTTGGTGAGAAGCGAACATTACTAACCCGTAAGCATAACATGCTTCTTTATGTTGCATGTTAGCCGCTTTTTCTAAATCACGAAGTCCTATATTCGGATATACTGAGTCAAAATAATTTCTTAACCCGTTGCGTAAAATAGCATTTGGGTTCCCCGCAATATATGCGTCAAAGTAAACACATCGTAACTTATGGATTTCCCAATGTGATATCCCCCATCTTCCGAACGAAAGCCTTTTATAAACCAAGGCATTCTTGGAACGTTCTTCGAATGTCTTACAAACTGATCTCGCCTTAAATAGTTGTGCCGAGGAATTCTGACCGACTCTAGACAAGATTTCATCAATCATGTTGATGTTCTGCGAGGTGTATATAAAATAGATTATATTTTACTAGGAAAATACTATTAAATACGATACAATTTTACACAAGATATTTATTTATTTATAGAATGGATATACTTAAACCTTGCTACAACACTTATAGGCAGTGTACCTAATCGTACAGTAGTGTAGTTTTTAGTAAGTCCGGTTCGTTCCACAGGGAAATCTTTAAACAAAGCTCAACGCTATATTAGTTTACTTTTATTAAAAATACAAATATATATATAAGTAATATTATTATTATAAAAGGGGGGTTTTTACCGTTTAATGACCGGTTTGTCGATTTTAAGACTTTAGTCGCAGTTAAAACCTAATGTAAAATATAAAATAAATACAAGACTTAAATTAAAGCGTAAAGTAAATAACGATAATGAAATTGCGAATAATAAAAGTGCGATAAAATAAAATTGCGATAATTAAAAAGTACGATAATTAAAAGTGCGATTAAATAACAATAAATAAAAGTGCGATAATTAGAAGTGCAATTAAATATAAAATAAAGGAAATTAAATATGAAATAAAAGAATTATGCTTATTTAAACTTCCGTAATCATGATGTTTGACGTGTTGATTTTATTTTTATGCCCATGGGTTAATTGTCCTTTGTCCTGGATTATTTAATATGTCCGTCTGGTTTTTGTCCATAACAGTCCATCAGTCATAAATATAAATTGCAAGTGTCCTTGTCAAATTATTATTATACCCGAAGTTAAATATTCCAACTAATTGGGGATTCGAATTGTAACAAGGTTTTAATACTTTGTTTAATGAATACACCAGGTTATCGACTGCGTGTAAACCAAGGTTTTACTACTTTGTTAACAATTACACCAATTACCCTTGAATGTAATTTCACCCCTGTTTTAATTATTCTAGTGGCTATTAATCCATTCCCGTGTCCGGTTAAATGAACGATTATTCGTACATATAAATACCCCGCCCATCGTGTCCGATCGAGTGTATATGGTAATTTATAGGGACGCCCAATTGTAAATCTTTATATTAACATTAACAAACTTTCATTTAATTAAACAAATATAAAGCCCATTAATAGCCCATAGTCTAATTTCCACAAGTGTCGTTCTTTTGTCCAAACCCCAATTATGGTACAAAGCCCAATTACCCAATTTTAGTAATTAGCCCAACATCATGATTACTTCGTTTTAAATAAGCATAATAATAACTTAGCTACGAGACATTAATATAAAAAGGTTGAACATAACTTACAATGATTAAAAATAGCGTAGCGTTACACGGACAGAATTTCGACTTACACCCTTACAACATTAGCTAACATACCCTTATTATTAGAATTATAATTAAAATTAAAATTAAAATATAAATTATATATATATATTTTACGTATATATATATGAGAGAAGAGAGAAAAATGGATTATATTTTGATCAGAATTCGGTTGGCTTTATAGCCAGAGTTGATTTTTGGGGCTCCGCGACTCGCGGCAAAAGCCTCTTCAAACTCCGCGAGTCGCGGAGGATGAATTTACAGCTCACACCCTTGGAGTTTCTCTGCCGACGGTTTTATAATATATATATATAATATATATATAATTAATATAATTAATTATATATTATATTATATTTATATGCATAGTTAACTTGTAATTTTTAGTCCGTTGCGTCGAGCGTTAAGAGTTGACTCTGGTCCCGGTTCCGGATTTTCGAACGTCCTTGCGTACAATTTTATATTTTGTATTTTGCGTTTTGAATCTTGTACTCTTGTAATTTCGAGACGTTTCTTATCAATAATTGGAACCTCTTTGATTGTCTTTTGTACTTTTGAGCTTTTTGGTCGTTTGCGTCTTCAATTCGTCGAATCTCTCTTTTGTCTTCACCTTTTATTATTTAAACGAATATCACTTGTAAATAGAACAATTGCAACTAAAAGCTTGTCTTTCTTGAGGAATAATGCTATGAAATATATGTTCGTTTTTAGCATTATCAAATATTCCCACACTTGAGCGTTGCTTGTCCTCAAGCAATATCGTCTTGAAATACTAGAATCACTTCTTTATTCTTCACACTTTGTACATCAGTGATTTCTATACGGCGGTATAAACAATGGTAGTAACGATATGGTTTACAGTCCCACATGACTATAAAAATTTAGATCCATTAAGGAAATTGGATCTTTATGAAAACATTTGATCTTTTGAAATCTAGTTTTTACCCTAGATAAGTTTTCCGGAATAACCCTTTACCGGTGTTTGCAAAATATTTTTGTGGGTTTAGTGGGTTTCAGATTTGAAAATTTTAGCTCAAAACTTGTGGTTTTGTGTCACCCACTTGCTAACCTTGTATTTGGAAAGCAACACGTCCAGTTTACTTGTCCCGTATATTACCTTTCGGTAAACTACCGTCCGGTTGTAAAGGAAAGCGTTGAACAAGCAACTGTTAAGGCAATGTCCCCTGACATGCTTTTAGTTTTGGTCTATAACGTGTCGGACGCAATTACTATCCTTGGTAGGAGCAATAGTAAAGCTCACCCTTATAATTTTTCGTTATGGCACAAGGTCCTGTCTTTGACCATGCTATGCAACCACCGTTCTTACGGTTGACACCCGATTTAGTTCAGGTGACCTAATGAATTCCAGGTGAATTCCTAGGATTTTACGTTCAATGGTAATGAACGCATTGAAAATAGGGTTTTCAGAAAACAAATCGGTTTATAATTTTGATCAAAATATTTTCTCGTTTAAGCTCGAGTTTAGATATCATCGAATTCCATGAGTTTGTAATTCTCAATCTTTAAGGTCAATCTCTAGGATTGAGTAATATCAGTCTTAAAAGCTGATTTTTAATCTTTAAGGAGATTATTCTTTCTGGGGATCTGATTCATTAGTCTTATCAAGCTAATTTGCACGGTGCCCCCCCATTGTACGAGATAAATCCTTCTCATGGTTAGGATAAATCTGACCACTTGGCGACCCTGTTTAATGCTGAGGTCCGTGGATTTCCTGCTGATTTTAGTGATGACTTTTCTAGATTTTTCGTCAACCTACAGCTGGTCTGGACGACAACTTCATGACCTAAATCAAGAAGCGCGTGTCTTTTTCGGAAGACTTTACTTCCTTTTAGTGATGGAATTGATTCATCGTGTAGATCCATCTTTTCTTTTCTTTCATCGGGTAAAACAGTTTAGTTTAGTCCAAAGCAAAAGTATTTTCAGTTATTTGTTACAGATATATGTGACATATGTTTAAGATAACTTGGTAAATTTTCCCACACTTGGCTTTTATTTTCCTTTTTATCGTCCTCTATTCCATTTTAAATGAATTTTAACATTTTAGTTTGTTTCTCAATTTATGTCCTTTCCGAGGTAACAATAATTTCGGTTTAAAACCTAGTTTTATCGTTCATAAATATGTATAAACATGATTTTAATTCATTTAATTGAAAATTTTGAAAAATTTCACTAGAATTGGGTAGTCAGTATATAAGACTAGGGCTGTTCTTTTTTATCAGAGAGCACTAGATTCTAATACAACTACTACTTTACTAGTATTTTTAATGGTAACCAAGTGTTTAACATAAAAATTTTAAAATCCGAAAGAATTTAACCCCTTCCCACACTTAAGATCTTGCAATGCCCTCATTTGCAAGAAATCAGTAACAATTTAAATTATTGAAGGTGATTAGTGTGAAAATGATTAAATTTTTACCAAAGTTTCCAATTATATTGGCATTTGTTTGCTGAATGATAAATGGTGCACATCATTTGTTCATTCCGTCTTGTTGTTATTTCACATATATTTTGCATCTTGTCGTCAAAATTAGTTGCTTTTGCTGAACTTAATGCCAGTCTTTGAAAATGCGTTATTTTACCCTGTTGTGTACATAAGATAAACTGCAAACATATATACATATTTTTGAAGTTTGGTATATTACCCCACATTCAAAAATTATTAAAATCTAAGAATAAAAGTTAGATAATTATAAAAATGATTACAATATTAACAAAAATATTAAATGTATCAATAATTACAAATTACAGAATAAAAAAAAAATAATAAGTAAACTAAGGATGATATTGGTACCAATAGGGGTTCCAGGCATAACCATAAGTGCTATAGAATGCTTCGGCAGGGTCATACGTAGGATATGGTGGCTGCATCTCTATAGACCAAGGAGGGAAGACGGGTTTCGGTGTAGGAATATAGTTTCTACCTATATGTTGGCAATGAGCTATGATCTGGTTCTGATGAACTTGCCAATCTTCAAATGCTCTCTGTCTAGCATTTTCGTATTCCTGAGAAGCTATAAACCTATGCATTTCTTGCATCTCATTCCCCCCTCCTACATTACCTTGCTGCTGGTTTCTCTCCACCTGTGGATGTCTACCATGGTATCGTACTGCGGCGTTATTTCGCCTCTTCAAAACTTTCGCACCATGGTATACATTTAAACCTATAGTGTCGCGGGGTTCCGGTTCTTCTACTAATAATCCCCCCCGACTTATATCCACACCGAGATATTCACCAATCAAAGTAATAAAAATTCCACCTCCTATTATGCTATGTGGTCGCATCCCCCGAACCATAGCTGATAAATAATAACCCACACAATATGGTATACTTACAGTGCTCTGTGGGTCTCGAATACACATATGGTAAAACAAATCTTGTTCATTTACTTTTTCTTTGTTCTTACCCATTTGTGTAATCGAATTAGCTAAAAACCTATGTATCACTCTTAATTCAGCTCTATCTATATCCAAATAAGAGTAGTTTCCCCCTTTGAAACGGTGATGGCTTGTCATTTGACTCCACACACCGTGTGTATCAAAATTCTCATCTATCTTTCTACCGTTTAGTATCAATCCTCTACAATCGGCAGACGCCAACTCCTCAGGCGTATATATACGTAAAGCCTGAGCCATGTCCAGTAAAGACATGTGGCGCATCGAACCGCCTAACAAAAATCTAATAAAAGAACGATCGGTTAAACTAGCTACCCGATCATTCAACTCTATACTACATAACAATTCTTCACACCATACTTTATATACAGGTCTACGTATGGTGAATAAGCATATCCAGTCATTAAAAGAAGAATTACCATACCTCTGTACATGTAATTCCCTAATTGGCCCGGCCAATTCTACAGCTTCTAAGGGTCCCCATTCTATGACCCTCGGTACCTCAACAACCTTAGAGTGAAGAGTATGCAAACCCCGTTGATATTTTGGATAATCTATCCAAAGTCTGTCAAATCTCAGGTTCGGGTGCAACTCTTCCAAATGCATATCGGAAAAGGTCATGACTGGATGAGGTACATCCTGCTTGTAGTAGTTATCCACCTCCTGTTGTTCCAAATTCTTAGCAGGAGCATTGCGGGCTTGGGATGAAGATTCACCCCTTTCATTCTGCAAAACACATCAAACACAAATTTTGTGCATCCAAATATGCATTAGTGTCAGCAAAATCATCAATCAAAATAATTACAATGACATTATCAATTTATATCAAACTTAAGCTCATTTTCACATTTTTATCAAATCTACACTTTTTCAAATAAGCATATACGAAAATGTTCGCCAAGTTCATAAGCATTCAACTCAAATAACATGTCAAAATAATCATTACTAGCAATTAAACAGGTCTCAAATGGCATTATCTTTCAAAAATCAAGTTCATGAATTTTAGACTTGAAAAAGTCCACTTTAATTCTCAAAATCATGTTTAGGCTCAAAGTTTGGATCATTTAACTACCTAGACATGTTACACTACTCAATTTAGCAACAATTCATGACAAAAATCGGCCATAACCTGTTTATATCAAAAAGCCCCAAATTTGCTCAAGAACACAAACCCTAGATTATTCAAAATTTGAAGTTTAAGGCTTCTAATCATGTTAAACAGCATCAATCTAGGTTATACAAGCATAATACATAAACAATTTAAGTCTAATTACACTAAAAAGCATCAAAATCAAATTGGGGAAAAAATAGCTCAAGAACACCAAATTTCGAATTAAATGGTGTTTAGGTGTAGAAATTTACCATTTTTCTTGAGTAATTCTTAGATAGCATCCTTCTCAACATGATTTTAGCAAAAGATTTGGTGATTAACGGTTAAAAATTGGGATTTTTGGGGTGTTTTTGGGTGTATTTTCGGGATTTTTTCGCAGTTTAATTCGCTTTGTTTTTGTGGTTGAGTGAACTGATCGTTCAGCTCTTTATATTTTTTTTTTCTGATTTTCGGTCCCTCCGCGAGTCGCGGGTGGTATTTTTTTTTTTATATCATTAACTTATTAAAACAATTAAGTAATTAATTTTAAAATTTTGTTTCCCTTGTTATTTAGGACGAGGTCGTTTCGGATCGATGTCCTAGTCCGTCCTTCGACAAAATTTTAAAATTTGTCTTTTTGTAGCGATTGTTTTAAAAGCTAAGATTTTTGGGTTTTTTAATGTTTTTGGCATACTTTAAATCAATAAGATTAAAAATAATGATAATAAAAGTTCTCGTCCCTCCCTCGGGTAAAGCAATTTCGGTTCAAAGACCTAGTCTTCAACTTACGACGAATTTTAAAAATCATATTCTTAACTTAATGAGATAAAGTAAATTTTTGTTTTTAAATTCACACAACTTAAATATGAAATTCAAAATTAATATTAAAAATTCACACCAAACTCAAAATTTAAAATGCATAAAATTAAAATTTAATATTTTAAAAATTAAAAATTCATACTAAACTTAATTTAAAAATTTATAAATTCATATCAAACTTATATTAATTTTTCAAATATTTACAATTTTAAATATATTGTTTTTACAAAGTTTACAATATTAATTTAAGATTTAAATATTAATTTTAAAAACATGGTAAAAATAAAATTAAAAATCTTTTTGTCTTTTTATCCCACTTTAATCAATCAAATATTATCAAAAATATGCGCCCCTCTTTTCGGTAAAGTAATTTCGGTTCCAAGACCTAATTTAACTCATGACGAATTTTTGAAATATTTTGGGTTGATTGATTAAAGATATTTATACCTTAAGAATAAACGTTAAATTTCGCAGTGATGTAATAAATTTTTGAATGATATCAATAATTTCGGTCGCCAAACCTAATTTTATTCAATACCAATTTAATACTTTTTAGCGAACAAATTAGCGTTTATTATCAAAAGGTTAAAAATAAAAATAAAAATAAAAACTGTACAGACATACCTGTGAAATAGATTTCTTAGTTATATGATCTATTCCATTCATAAGATAGTCGGTTTAATTGGTTTTCCATGGCTACATAGGCGTAACCTCGAGCATTCAGTGTCTTTTCTTCTAAACATATGAACGGTCCGTCTCTGCATAAAGTAACAAATTCGGTATTTGAATAGGTTTGATTATTTGAACATTTACCTCCATGTGACCATTTTCCGCATTTGTGACATCTTTCTAGGTGTCGTGCTCTTCTTTTCGCTGCGGATTTTGATTTTCCTTTACCAAATTGTAACTTATTATCTTCGCATCTGGATTCTTTTCTAACTCCGTCCATTCTTTCTCTGATTACTGATACTAATTCGCTCGGTAGTATGTCATTATTACGTTTAGTGATCAAAGCGTGTAGCATTAGGCCATGGTTTAGTTCACAGGCAGTCTTCATTTCGTAGAAACCTAAAAAAAATAAAAATTCAGAATGGGGGGAGAAGACTAGTTCTTTAGGGTCTGCTAGGGAAAGACCATACGTGTTCCATTTTCGAGAACTACACGAAAACAGACAATCTAACTCTAACAGAAATACATATTATCCTTTAAAGACTTGATTCTCCCCACACTTAGTTAGCTGTGGTGTCGAAATTGTGATTAACTTCGTTGTCGACTTCCATCGGACCATGTATGTAATGTTTAACTCTGTGACCATTAACTTTAAATTCAATCCCATTTGAATTTATTAATTCTATTGTTCCGTATGGGAAAACTCTTTTGACTATGAATGGTCCAGACCATCTTGATTTCAATTTTCCAGGAAATAGCTTGAATCGTGAATTGAAAAGAAGAACTCTGTCTCCTTCTTTAAATTCTTTTGAACTTCTGATTCTTTTATCATGCCATTTATTCGTTCTTTCTTTATAGATTAACGAATTTTCGTATGCTTCATGTCTTAATTCTTCTAATTCGTTTAGTTGACTTAATCGTAGACGTCCGGCTTCATGTAAATCAAGATTACATGTCTTCAAAGCCCAAAATGCTTTGTGTTCAATTTCTACTGGAAGATGACATGCTTTTCCATAAACAGGTCTAAAAGGTGTGGTTCCAATTGGAGTTTTGTAGGCTGTTCTAAAAGCCCAGAGTGCATCCTCCAATTTAATGAACCATTCCTTCGGATTTGATCCTACGGTTTTCTCTAGAATACGTTTTAAAGCTCGGTTGGTATTTTCAACTTGTCCACTTGTTTGTGGATGATATGCGGTGGAGATTTTATGAGTTACTCCATATCTTTTAAGAACTTTCTCAAGTTGATTATTACAGAAATGAGTACCCCGATCACTTATTAAAGCTTTCAGTGTTCCAAACCTTGCAAAAAGACGTTTTAAAAAGTTGACTACAACTCGTGCATCGTTAGTTGGGAGAGCTTGTGCTTCCGCCCATTTAGATACATAATCAATGGCTACGAGTATATATAGATTATTATGAGATTTTGGAAATGGACCCATAAAGTCAATACCCCAAATGTCAAATACTTCACATACTTGGATGACATTTTGTGGCATTTCATCACGTTGACTTATTTTTCCGGCCCTTTGACATGCATCACAGGATTTGCAAAGAAGGTGTGCGTCTTTGTAAATTGTAGGCCAATAGAATCCAGCTTCATAAACTTTTCTTGCTGTTAGTTGAGGCCCATAATGCCCTCCTGTTGGTCCTGTGTGACAATGGTTTAAAATTTTACTAGCTTCATCTCCAAATACACATCGGCGTATTATTCCATCGGGACAACTTTTAAACAGATGTGGATCTTCCCAGAAATAGTGTTTTATATCACTGAAGAATTTCTTTCGTCTTTGGTACGATAATCCTTTTTCAAGGAATCCACAAACTAAGTAGTTTGCATAGTCTGTAAACCATGGGGTTTTTTTATAATCTATCTTCAATAGATATTCATCAGGAAAGTTGTCTTGTATGGCCGATTCATTTAGAACTTCTAATTCGGGATTTTCAAGACGAGAAAGATGATCAGCGGCGAGATTTTCTGCTCCTCTTTTATCTCGGATTTCAATATCAAACTCTTGTAAGAGTAAGATCCAACGGATTAATCTTGGTTTAGCATCTTGTTTTGAAAATAGGTATCTAAGAGCAGAATGGTCGGTATAGACCACCGTTTTTGCTAGAACGAGATATGACCGAAATTTGTCAAAAGCAAAGACAATAGCAAGGAGTTCTTTTTCAGTAGTTGTATAGTTCGTTTGTGCTCCTTGTAGCGTCTTACTAGCATAATATATAGGTTGAAATCGTTTTTCAATCCTTTGTCCTAAAACGGCTCCCATTGCAAAATCACTTGCATCGCACATTAGTTCAAATGGTAGATTCCAATTTGGTGTTATCATGATTGGTGCATTAGTGAGTTTTTCTTTAAGAATATTAAAAGATTTGATACACTCATCTGAAAAGATGAATGGCGCATCCTTTTCTAGGAGTTTATTCATAGGAGTGGCAATTTTAGAAAAATCTTTTATGAAACGTCGGTAAAAACCGGCATGCCCTAGAAAACTCCTAACTCCTCTAACATTGGTGGGATGTGGAAGTTTAGCAATTACATCTACTTTAGCTCTATCCACTTCAATTCCTTCTTTTGAAATTTTATGTCCAAGAACGATGCCTTCTTTAACCATGAAATGGCATTTCTCCCAATTAAGTACTAGATTTGATTTTTCGCATCTAATTAGCATTCGTTCCAGATTAACTAGACATGATTTAAATGTATCACCGAAGACTGAAAAGTCATCCATGAATACTTCCATGCATTCTTCTATCATGTCATGAAAAATCGCCATCATACACCTTTGAAAGGTTGCAGGGGCGTTACAAAGTCCAAATGGCATTCTTTTGTAAGCAAAAGTACCATAAGGGCACGTGAATGTTGTTTTCTCTTGGTCCTCGGGTGCTATTGGAATTTGAAAATATCCGGAAAATCCATCTAGAAAACAATAGTAACTATTTCCGGCTAATCTTTCCAACATTTGATCTATGAAAGGTAAGGGAAAGTGATCTTTTCTGGTGGCGTCATTTAATTTTCTATAATCAATACATACACGCCATCCTGTTACAGTCCTAGTAGGAATAAGCTCATTTTTCTCATTTGTAATGACAGTCATGCCACCCTTCTTAGGTACGCATTGAACTGGGCTTACCCATGGACTATCAGAAATTGGATATATCAAACCTGCATCTAGCAGTTTAATAATCTCTTTCTTAACTACATCTTGCATATTAGGATTTAGTTTTCGTTGGCGTTGCACATACGTTTTATGACCTTCTTCCATAAGGATTTTATGTGTGCAATACGAAGGACTTATTCCTTTAATATCATGAATCTTCCATGCAATGGCTGGTTTATGAGCTTTCAACACAGAAATGAGTTGTGATTTCTCATTTTCAGTAAGAGAAGACGATATTATTACAGGTAATTCAGATTCACCATGTAAATAAGCGTATTCCAAATGGTTTGGAAGTGGCTTTAACTCTAATTTCGGAGGTTCTTCTATCGATGATTTATATCGATATCTGTTGTAACATCCCGCGTTTTTCCGTTAAATTTATTTTTAACACCGTCTTTTTTTTTAAATAATATCTTTCGCTATTTAAATTCCCAATTTCCGTTGACTAACGTTTATAATATTCTCGTTATTTAATTATAACACCACTCGTCTACTCGAGCGTTTTTAAAATATTTCGTTTGGTTAATTCCCGCACCCGCTTTGAAACTTGAGGGACTAGTTCCGCCACTTGACCAAAGAGGTGGCTAGTAGTTGACTAGTCAACCACTCACCACCTCCACCCCTCATTCATCCATTTCTTCTTCTTTCTTTCTTTCTTTTTTTCTCTCAAGAACACAAACATAAATCATCATCTAAATCCGGATCGGGAAGCAAACTTCAAAACAAATTACATATTTGGAATCCTCTCTTCATCCTCTACAATTTGATACCAACTTCATCTCGTTTGGGTAACATTTCTAAAACTCTAGATTTCTCTAAATTCGTGTTTTTGATTTGAAATGGTGTTAGTTAGTGTCTATGGCTCAAGTCTAACATGAATATATGTTTGGTTTGCTCGATTTGTTGTTTTTGGAGTAACTAGCATGAACTTGAAATGGGTTTGCTTAATCCTTGATTTTGGATGAGTTAATGTTGTTAGATTGTTAAAGTGCATGTTTTAATTGTGTTACTAGTATCACTAGCTTCGTTTTGATGCGTAGGTTGATTAAGAAAACTTCAAAAACCCGATTAATGATTTTGTGATGTTTGACTAGGGTTTGATAGTTCTTGACATGAACTTTTGGATGCTTAAATGCCATGGAATGTTAATTGTTAGTGTTTAGTTGTAATGTATGCCTCATTACCTTCAAAACGGCATATTGTATGTGTAAATTGGATTCCCGAATCATAAAATACGTTTTACGAACTTGGAACTTTGAAAATGGACTTTTATTGATCACTTGATGAGATTTCGGCTATTATAAATGATGTTTTTGTTTGATGATATGTGGTTAGTTGTGTTCCTTGTCAAAAGAGCTTTCCAACGGTATAAGATACGCCTTCTAGTTGTTTACGGTTTGCGTTTTATGGTTGTTTGAAGTTTTGACCAAGACTTGAACATTTGAGACTGACCAGGCACCAGACCACGTTATTTGTCGCGCCGCGGAGCCATTTGTCGCGCCGTGGCCCAAAGGGTGATTTTAGAACATGTTTTTCAGGCTTTCTGACCTTCAACATAGGCATTTGTCGCGCCGCGGAGCCATTTGTCGCGCCGCGACAATTGCCTGTTTCATCCGAACTTCAGCAAACTTGTTTTGGCCATAACTTTTTGACCGTAACTCCGTTTTCGATGAATCAAATATCGTTGGAAACGTAATAAGATTTCCTTTCTAATGGTAAGGTTTTGAAATGTCAACTCAAACTTTATTACAATCGTTCTAACATGCTTTTATACTTGATTCTTGCATGAAACTTGACAACGTGATTCACATGCTATACTATTCGAGTCGTAACGAGCCATAGGACTAATTGAACACATTTCACCCGACCTTGTGTCGTAACCGGTTAATTGATATAACTTACTTGTTTAGGTCAAGGCTAAGCAACTTTCATGCATACGTTTCTTTGTGAAGTACTTTTATACTCGTGCACTCGAGGTGAGATCATAGTCCCACCTTTTCAACAACTTTTTATACTTTAAATTGTGGGCTGAGAAACATATACTTTGTTACATTTGGTGCTACTTACTTTTATACTTTGAACACAAGTACAAGGAAAACAAACATTCCACAGCGAGTTAGAACAAAAATCCTCAATTCGATTATCATTAGTTACACTTGCAGGGTGTAAGCGAGAACTTATATTGTGTGGCCATACGGGTTTGACAAACCCTCACTACGGACGGTTCGCTACCGTCTACGGGTGAAATATATTTTTGAGAAACAGTGTATGTTCTAACACTATAGTGATGGGGTTCAATGGAAGGAAACGTTAAGTCTTGATAATTGGGTGCTCGCGAACAATACTTTTGGAATGCAAACGATTTTGATAATCAACTATGGGAATACTAAATCTTGTGGTTCAAAAACAACGTTTACAAATACATCTATGATTTCACCAACGTTTTTCGTTGACAGTTTTCTATATGTTTCTCAGGTTCATACATGGCTATTTGATACATGCTTCCGCATACACTCTGATTATTTGCTTGGAGTCAAGATACATACATGCATACGCTAGTGATAGCACCTTTGGATTCAAACATATTGTTTACATACTTACGCTATTTATAGCAACTGTGTTTTTCAACTTATATTATGTCGCAAGTTATTTCATTTATACTTTATGACTTTTGTAAACTTAGACTTGTTGTCGAACGGTTTTGTAAACTAAACTTGCAAGTCTTGTACCTTTCAAATGAATGCGACATAATTTTGGTCAAATGAGTCTCATATAGGGACTACGACCACGTAACGGGACCTAAGTAGTCGGCGCCGTCAATGACGATTTGGTCGGGTCGCTACAGATGGTATCAGAGCGTTGGTTGTAGGGAACTAGGACGTGCATTAGTGTGTCTAACAGAGTCGTTAGGACGCATTAGTGAGTCTAGACTACAACCGGATAGTTAGCATTTGCATTCTGACATACATTTGCTATAGATAGCACTTACTTGACTACTTGTGCATTATACTTGAATCATTCTTAGGCAAACTTTTTAATGGTACCCAACCTTCATCCTACGAACTCGTATTCCGCCACTTTTTGGTAACACACGTAAATTCATGATTCATACACGTATGGATGACGACGACTTCATTAGTCACACTTGTTCGGGAACTCTGTCTCCCGGATTGTTATTTGCCACCGTTTCAACTTACTATCGGTTTCCCACTGGTGTTTCTTACTATCTACTTTTTGGGTGTTACTACCATCACCACTCTAGGTGAGTATCGTCATCAACATTTATCACTACGGTTGCGTGCTACTCGTTATCATGACTAGTTACTCTTTTCATACCTGAATACGTTTTTGTCTGACTCGAACCGCATTGACGTGAACAATCATTTATACACTTCCCTCGGGGAACGCTTCCTTAGAGTTGCAGAAATTCTTTCGATTTAATATGAGTCACGTTTGAGACGTCGTTACATTTTGTTCATTTTAGGTCTTCACGATGACACGAACTTGAATCTATAGAGTGATGTGGGAATGGAGGTATGAGTTAGCGTAATATAACGACACTCGATCAACGTGGTTATATTACGGTAAGACATACCAAAGTTCTAGTGACGCGTGATGGTGGTTAGACTCGATCAACCTAAACACCACCATGTGCCATGTACATGACTTCATCCTTTCATGTTTGGACATCCGAAAACTCCGAGAATATTGATAACAACCATACCGGGGACACCCCTTCGACTTTTGTCGAACTATACTTATGCTTCCGAATGAATTACCGATTCCTCTCGACTTCAACCGTATGTTACACGTGTATACTATCTCGTCCTCGCACAGTCTTATTGACTAATTACGATTTACTCGTTATGCTCGCACCGAGGCGGAAACTTCTTTTGCATCACCCTCGTACTTCCGGTTCAGGAGGTCCTTATTCTAAATTCCCAATGGAGAGAGACTCTCCACGTTATACTAGTATTCACCTCGAGGGTGAATAGTTCCGACGAACGTTTTTCTTTCAGAAACCGATGAGGACTTGCCCCGACGAACGTTTTTGGAAACTGATAAATCTTTCGCTACGCGAATTTTCTTGAGAAACTTGTCCTAACAAACTTGTCTAAATATACCTTACGGAATGTACTCCGTTTTGGACTGAGATCCTCATTTCATTTCTAGACTTCGGAGTGCCTCACAAAAAGCCTCGGGACCACGTTTAGACATGGGTACCGCGTACCATCCACAACCCGACGGACCGAACAAACATACGATTTAAGTCTTGAAAACCATAATACGAATTTGTATTACCAACTTCAAATTTACTTGAGAAAAGTATTTTCCTTTAGCTTAATCCTCGTACTACAATGATCTTCATTCGAGTTTTAACGTCACGCCTTTTGAAACCACATGTGACCGGAAACGTCATTCTCCTTTGACGAACCAAGTAAACGATGACCAATTCACCGGGGCCGAGGTTATTCATGAGCAACCGAGAAAATTTATTCATATTCAGGCAAAACCCTACGCGACTCGTAATCACCAAGAGCTACGCCGATGTTAGACGTAAACATTTCAAATTCCGCGTGGGAAACCGCGTCACGTTAAGAGTCGCACCTTGGAAAGGTGCAATCCATTTCGGGAAAACGTAGGAAGCTAAATCCGTGATATTTTAATCCTTTTGAAATCTTGGGGCGTTTTAGACCCGTTGCTAGCCGTTTAGATTTTCCGGCTCATTTCGAGTCTCCGTTTATCCTACATTCGATGTATCAACTTAAAGACGTGTTTTGCGAGACAAGAACTTGTTATCCTCTTCGATGAACTTACTATCAACGATAAACCTCACTTCCAAGGAGGACCGGTTGAAACTATAAATTGTGGAACCAACTTTAAAACCAACGTAAAATCGCAACTGTCAAAATTCGTGGAAATACTCAAGGACGTACCTTCACCTATTCGTAGAATTTACAACGCAAGATCTCGAGTAAGATTCAACAACTACTACTTCCAACTAAATTTCGGGACGAAATTTCTTTTGAGTTGTGGATAATGTAACATCCCGCGTTTTTCCGTTAAATTTATTTTTAACACCGTCTTTTTTTTTAAATAATATCTTTCGCTATTTAAATTCCCAATTTCCGTTGACTAACGTTTATAATATTCTCGTTATTTAATTATAACACCACTCGTCTACTCGAGCGTTTTTAAAATATTTCGTTTGGTTAATTCCCGCACCCGCTTTGAAACTTGAGGGACTAGTTCCGCCACTTGACCAAAGAGGTGGCTAGTAGTTGACTAGTCAACCACTCACCACCTCCACCCCTCATTCATCCATTTCTTCTTCTTTCTTTCTTTCTTTTTTTCTCTCAAGAACACAAACATAAATCATCATCTAAATCCGGATCGGGAAGCAAACTTCAAAACAAATTACATATTTGGAATCCTCTCTTCATCCTCTACAATTTGATACCAACTTCATCTCGTTTGGGTAACATTTCTAAAACTCTAGATTTCTCTAAATTCGTGTTTTTGATTTGAAATGGTGTTAGTTAGTGTCTATGGCTCAAGTCTAACATGAATATATGTTTGGTTTGCTCGATTTGTTGTTTTTGGAGTAACTAGCATGAACTTGAAATGGGTTTGCTTAATCCTTGATTTTGGATGAGTTAATGTTGTTAGATTGTTAAAGTGCATGTTTTAATTGTGTTACTAGTATCACTAGCTTCGTTTTGATGCGTAGGTTGATTAAGAAAACTTCAAAAACCCGATTAATGATTTTGTGATGTTTGACTAGGGTTTGATAGTTCTTGACATGAACTTTTGGATGCTTAAATGCCATGGAATGTTAATTGTTAGTGTTTAGTTGTAATGTATGCCTCATTACCTTCAAAACGGCATATTGTATGTGTAAATTGGATTCCCGAATCATAAAATACGTTTTACGAACTTGGAACTTTGAAAATGGACTTTTATTGATCACTTGATGAGATTTCGGCTATTATAAATGATGTTTTTGTTTGATGATATGTGGTTAGTTGTGTTCCTTGTCAAAAGAGCTTTCCAACGGTATAAGATACGCCTTCTAGTTGTTTACGGTTTGCGTTTTATGGTTGTTTGAAGTTTTGACCAAGACTTGAACATTTGAGACTGACCAGGCACCAGACCACGTTATTTGTCGCGCCGCGGAGCCATTTGTCGCGCCGTGGCCCAAAGGGTGATTTTAGAACATGTTTTTCAGGCTTTCTGACCTTCAACATAGGCATTTGTCGCGCCGCGGAGCCATTTGTCGCGCCGCGACAATTGCCTGTTTCATCCGAACTTCAGCAAACTTGTTTTGGCCATAACTTTTTGACCGTAACTCCGTTTTCGATGAATCAAATATCGTTGGAAACGTAATAAGATTTCCTTTCTAATGGTAAGGTTTTGAAATGTCAACTCAAACTTTATTACAATCGTTCTAACATGCTTTTATACTTGATTCTTGCATGAAACTTGACAACGTGATTCACATGCTATACTATTCGAGTCGTAACGAGCCATAGGACTAATTGAACACATTTCACCCGACCTTGTGTCGTAACCGGTTAATTGATATAACTTACTTGTTTAGGTCAAGGCTAAGCAACTTTCATGCATACGTTTCTTTGTGAAGTACTTTTATACTCGTGCACTCGAGGTGAGATCATAGTCCCACCTTTTCAACAACTTTTTATACTTTAAATTGTGGGCTGAGAAACATATACTTTGTTACATTTGGTGCTACTTACTTTTATACTTTGAACACAAGTACAAGGAAAACAAACATTCCACAGCGAGTTAGAACAAAAATCCTCAATTCGATTATCATTAGTTACACTTGCAGGGTGTAAGCGAGAACTTATATTGTGTGGCCATACGGGTTTGACAAACCCTCACTACGGACGGTTCGCTACCGTCTACGGGTGAAATATATTTTTGAGAAACAGTGTATGTTCTAACACTATAGTGATGGGGTTCAATGGAAGGAAACGTTAAGTCTTGATAATTGGGTGCTCGCGAACAATACTTTTGGAATGCAAACGATTTTGATAATCAACTATGGGAATACTAAATCTTGTGGTTCAAAAACAACGTTTACAAATACATCTATGATTTCACCAACGTTTTTCGTTGACAGTTTTCTATATGTTTCTCAGGTTCATACATGGCTATTTGATACATGCTTCCGCATACACTCTGATTATTTGCTTGGAGTCAAGATACATACATGCATACGCTAGTGATAGCACCTTTGGATTCAAACATATTGTTTACATACTTACGCTATTTATAGCAACTGTGTTTTTCAACTTATATTATGTCGCAAGTTATTTCATTTATACTTTATGACTTTTGTAAACTTAGACTTGTTGTCGAACGGTTTTGTAAACTAAACTTGCAAGTCTTGTACCTTTCAAATGAATGCGACATAATTTTGGTCAAATGAGTCTCATATAGGGACTACGACCACGTAACGGGACCTAAGTAGTCGGCGCCGTCAATGACGATTTGGTCGGGTCGCTACATCTGTCTTCTTCTTTTAGCATTTGAATTTCTTCTGTTGTTGGTTCATATCCATTAGCTATAAGTGTAGCTAACATTTCAGCTTCATCAATTGGTTCATTACCTTCTCCTAAAGAACATTCTCCTGTCCCTTGTAATTCTGGAAATTCTTCTAATAATTCTGCATGTGCATCTATAGTTTGAATATAATAACATGTATCATCTGCAGATTGTGGTTGTTGCATTGCTCTATCAACTGAAAAGGTAACACTCTCATCCTCTATACTTAGGGTCAGTTTCTTACCGAACACGTCTATCATTGCTTTAGCCGTGTTTAAGAATGGTCTTCCTAATATGAGAGGAACTTGAGAATCTTCTTCCATGTCCAGAACAACAAAATCTACTGGAAATACTAAAGTACCAACTTTAACTAGCATGTTCTCCATTATCCCTCTAGGATATTTTATTGATCTATCGGCTAGTTGTATGCTTATTCTGGTTGGTTTCAATTCTCCAAGGTCTAGTTTAGTGTATAGTGAATACGGCATTAGATTTATACTAGCACCTAAGTCTGCCAATGCTTCTATTGAACTAAGACTACCCAGAAAACATGGAATTGTGAAACTTCCTGGATCAGATAGTTTTTCTGGTATCTTATTCAACAGCACTGCTGAACAATTAGCATTCATAGTAACAGCCGAGAGTTCTTCCATTTTCTTTCTATTTGAGATTAGATCTTTCAAGAATTTAGCATATCTAGGCATTCCTGAAATTACATCAATGAAAGGAAGATTTACATTTATCTGTTTAAACATATCCAAGAATTTGGATTGCTCGGCTTCAAGTTTTTCTTTCTTCATTTTACTCGGGTAAGGAAGTGGTGGTTGGTATGGTTTAACATAAGGTTTATCCTTAACTGTGTTATCTTCATTAACCTTTTCAACTACCGGTTCTTTTTCCTTATCTTGATCAGGTTGTGGTTCTTGTGGAGTAGGAATAGTTTCATCAGAAGTTACAGGTATTTCCGGTGGTTTAAGTGTTGTACCACTTCTTGTGGTAATAGCTTTAGCTGTTTCATTCCGGGGGTTAGCATTTGTATCGCTAGGTAGACTTCCCGGTTTTCTTTCACCTATTAACCTTGCTAGGTTACTTACTTCTTGTTCCAGATTTTGAATAGAAGCTTGTTGATTTCTAAATGCTTGAGCATTTTGTTCATTGGTTTGTTTCTAAGATGTGAAAAACTGCGTTTGAGTTTCAACTAGCTTTGTCATCATATCTTCTAAATTCGGCTTTTTATCATCGGTTTGTTGTGGTGGTTTGTTTTGAAAATTCGGTCTTTGCTGGTTGTAAGTATTATTGGATACTTGTTGATTGCTAGGACCTTGTTGGTTGTTGTATGGAATATTTCGGTTATAATTCTGGGTTTGATTGTAAATCGGTCTTGGCGGTTGATAATTATTCTGATAATTATTTCCAGGCCTTTGGTTTATGTATGAAATATTCTCTCTTTGTTCCATTGTTAATTCAATACTGAGACAATCTTTTGTCAAATGTGGTCCTCCACACTGCTCACAACTAATTCGTATTGAGTGAATATCCTTAGTCATCTTTTCCATTCGTCTCTCCACAGCATCTATCTTTGCGGAAATGGAATCTAAGTCATGGCTAGAATCGGCTCTAGCTGCTTTAGATGATCTAATGATATCTTTTTCTTGGTGCCACTCATGTGAGTGGGAAGCAGTGTTATCAATAATTTTGTAAGCATCAGTTTCGGTTTTCTTCATAATAGAACCACCAGCTGCTATATCTATATCTTTCCTTGTAGTGATGTCGCATCCTTGGTAGAATATTTGTACTATTTGACAGGTGTCTAAACCATGTTGCGGACATCCTCTTAACAACTTTCCATATCTTGTCCACGCCTCATATAGAGTTTCATTTGGCTTTTGTGTGAACGTAACAATTTCTGCTTGAAGTCTTACGGCTTTAGATGCAGGAAAGAATTGTTTAAGAAATTTGTCAATTAAAACATCCCATGTATCGATCGCCCCTTCAGGTAACGATTCCAACCAATCTTTGGCTTCTCCCTTTAAAGTCCAGGGAAATAACATGAGATATATCTGTTCATCCTCCACTTCTCGGATTTTAAATAGTGTGCAGATCCTATTAAATGTACGTAGATGTTCATTTGGATCTTCCTTCGGCGCACCACTAAATTGGCATTGATTAGTCACCATGTGTAGAATTTGTCCTTTGATTTCATAATCTGGCGCATTAATGTCTGGATGAGTTATTGCGTGACCTTGGCCAGTGCGTTTAGCTCTCATTCGGTCTTCCATACTTAAAGGTTCCAGATTCTCCATAATTGAATTTGTTGAATCGGTATCACTAGATGATTCTGATTTAATAGTTCGTTCCTCAACAATCTCTGTTTGAATGATTGGTGGCTCCGGAGGAAAGTTTAGTGGTTCAGGATCTATGAACCGTTCCTGAATATTCTCTGGATTCTCAATTGTGATGTTGGGTTCAAAAAATGGATTATCGGAAATTTGAACTGAAGTACTTGGTTGACTGGATGACGATTCTAAAGAAAAATCAACGGCGGTTATATTTGTTAAACGATGTCTTGATCGAGTTACAGGTGGTGAACGTACAAAAGGTGGTGAACGTCTTGCTCGGTGCATTCACTGAATATCCTATTAGTTTTTTTTTAAAAAGGAAAGAAAAATTATAATAAGTTATCCAATCAATAGACTTTTCTGATTTTGCCCACGTTTCGAATAGCCAAAAGATGCAGCAGAGGGGCAGGATTCGTTTGGTCTCAATATAATTGAGGACTGTTTGGCTCCAATAACCCGGTCCACGTACAAATCCAACTATTACTACGAACCAGAAAATTTTGATGTCTATTAATTTAACCACTTAAAATAAATTTTCGTAATTTTAAGAAATTTAGATAAGAAGTAGAAAAAATTCTAAGTCCTAAAAACTAGAATGGCGAGAAATAAGAGAGAAAAAGAGTTCGTCGCAAAAGGTCGAAAAAGAAAAATGGTTGAAAAATAAAAGGTGACGGAAAAATAAAAGAAACTTATAAAAACTTAAAAATACTTAACTAATTTAACCTTATTACTACAACTAACTTAAAATTATAATCGCAAATTGATATTACTAATTGGAATGATAATTGATACATAGTAAAAGGTCTAAAAATATTAAAGCTTACAGGAAAAACTAAATCCCAAATGGAAATAACTTAAAAAGAAACTAAAACTTAAAAAGGCGTCGCAAAATTCTAAAGTACCTAAATCTTAGTCTAAAGAAAAAGCACTTAAGGAATTCTACGGCAAAGCCTAAAAATCTAGGAGTAAAAATAACTATAGCAAAAACTAAGTTTAAAATTAAATATGAGCTAAAAATACAAATATTACGCTACAACGATTAAAAATGGACAAAATATAAAAATATACAAAAAGTTGTAAAAAGTACAATTTTTATAAAAATATTATTTTTATATTATTTATTTAATAAAACTACTAATTTTATAATTTAATAAAACTAATTAATACTAAATACATAAATTAAATAAAAAGTAAAAATAAAAATAAAACTAATAATAATAATAATAATAATTAGGTTTAAATAATAATTATAATTAATAATAACCCGTAATTAATGCAGGTTTAGGGCTTCCTGTCGCCTGTCAGAAAGGCTCCGCGAGTCGCGGCAATTAAAGCTTTAAACCCCGCGAGTCGCGGGGTTCAGAAATTCAGTTGACAGGTTTGAATTTTTTTACGCGTTTTTATATTTTTTTTTTTATTTTCTGTTTTTAAATAAAGAAAAGATTTTAAAATAAAACTTATATTTTTATAAACTAAAATAAAAATAAAGAAACTTATAAAACTTAAATATTTAACAAAATCTTAAAAATACTTATATTTTTTTGTTTTCCTTTTTATATTTTCGAATTTTTAAAACGTATTTTTACAAAAACGACTTTTAATAAAAGTAACTAAAAATCTTTTTTTTTTTTTTTTTATATTAGCGTTGCGCTTCCGGCTTTTAAGATAGTCCCTGGCAGCGGCGCCAAAAATACTTGATGTTCTGCGAGGTGTATATAAAATAGATTATATTTTACTAGGAAAATACTATTAAATACGATACAATTTTACACAAGATATTTATTTATTTATAGAATGGATATACTTAAACCTTGCTACAACACTTATAGGCAGTGTACCTAATCGTACAGTAGTGTAGTTTTTAGTAAGTCCGGTTCGTTCCACAGGGAAATCTTTAAACAAAGCTCAACGCTATATTAGTTTACTTTTATTAAAAATACAAATATATATATAAGTAATATTATTATTATAAAAGGGGGGTTTTTACCGTTTAATGACCGGTTTGTCGATTTTAAGACTTTAGTCGCAGTTAAAACCTAATGTAAAATATAAAATAAATACAAGACTTAAATTAAAGCGTAAAGTAAATAACGATAATGAAATTGCGAATAATAAAAGTGCGATAAAATAAAATTGCGATAATTAAAAAGTACGATAATTAAAAGTGCGATTAAATAACAATAAATAAAAGTGCGATAATTAGAAGTGCAATTAAATATAAAATAAAGGAAATTAAATATGAAATAAAAGAATTATGCTTATTTAAACTTCCGTAATCATGATGTTTGACGTGTTGATTTTAGTTTTATGCCCATGGGTTAATTGTCCTTTGTCCTGGATTATTTAATATGTCCGTCTGGTTTTTGTCCATAACAGTCCATCAGTCATAAATATAAATTGCAAGTGTCCTTGTCAAATTATTATTATACCCGAAGTTAAATATTCCAACTAATTGGGGATTCGAATTGTAACAAGGTTTTAATACTTTGTTTAATGAATACACCAGGTTATCGACTGCGTGTAAACCAAGGTTTTACTACTTTGTTAACAATTACACCAATTACCCTTGAATGTAATTTCACCCCTGTTTTAATTATTCTAGTGGCTATTAATCCATTCCCGTGTCCGGTTAAATGAACGATTATTCGTACATATAAATACCCCGCCCATCGTGTCCGATCGAGTGTATATGGTAATTTATAGGGACGCCCAATTGTAAATCTTTATATTAACATTAACAAACTTTCATTTAATTAAACAAATATAAAGCCCATTAATAGCCCATAGTCTAATTTCCACAAGTGTCGTTCTTTTGTCCAAACCCCAATTATGGTACAAAGCCCAATTACCCAATTTTAGTAATTAGCCCAACATCATGATTACTTCGTTTTAAATAAGCATAATAATAACTTAGCTACGAGACATTAATATAAAAAGGTTGAACATAACTTACAATGATTAAAAATAGCGTAGCGTTACAAGGACAGAATTTCGACTTACACCCTTACAACATTCGCTAACATACCCTTATTATTAGAATTATAATTAAAATTAAAATTAAAATATAAATTATATATATATATTTTACGTATATATATATGAGAGAAGAGAGAAAAATGGATTATATTTTGATCAGAATTCGGTTGGCTTTATAGCCAGAGTTGATTTTTGGGGCTCCGCGACTCGCGGCAAAAGCCTCTTCAAACTCCGCGAGTCGCGGAGGATGAATTTACAGCTCACACCCTTGGAGTTTCTCTGCCGACGGTTTTATAATATATATATATAATATATATATAATTAATATAATTAATTATATATTATATTATATTTATATGCATAGTTAACTTGTAATTTTTAGTCCGTTGCGTCGAGCGTTAAGAGTTGACTCTGGTCCCGGTTCCGGATTTTCGAACGTCCTTGCGTACAATTTTATATTTTGTATTTTGCGTTTTGAATCTTGTACTCTTGTAATTTCGAGACGTTTCTTATCAATAATTGGAACCTCTTTGATTGTCTTTTGTACTTTTGAGCTTTTTGGTCGTTTGCGTCTTCAATTCGTCGAATCTGTCTTTTGTCTTCACCTTTTATTATTTAAACGAATATCACTTGTAAATAGAACAATTGCAACTAAAAGCTTGTCTTTCTTGAGGAATAATGCTATGAAATATATGTTCGTTTTTAGCATTATCACATGTCTCCGGGTAGGTCTCTTAAAATATTGGGTTGTCTATCCATTTTGTGTTTTTATACTGTAAAATAGACAAGAGTTAGATTCATAAAAAAAATACTTATTAATACAAGCAATTTTTACATATATCATAAAGCATAAGCACACTATATTACATATATTACACCACACGAATATAACTATCTTATTCCGACTCGCTCGTTTCTTCTTGTTCGGTTTTGGTTCGTTTTGCCAAGTTTCTAGGGATATATGATGTTCCCCTAATACGAGCCGTCGTTGTCCACATTGGTTTAGAAAAACCTGGTGGTTTAGAGGTTCCCGGGTCATTGTTACAACTTAAGGACTTCGGGGGTTGACGATACATATAAAGTTCATCGGGGTTGGAATTAGATTTCTCTATTTTTATGCCCTTTCCCTTATTATTTTCTTTTGCCTTTTTAAATTCAGTTGGGGTAATTTCTATAACATCATCGGAATTCTCGTCGGAATCCGATTCATCGGAGAATTGGTAATCCTCCCAATATTTTGCTTCATTGGTGGAAACACCATTGACCATAATTAACCTTGGTCGGTTGGTTGAGGATTCTCTTTTACTTAACCGTTTTATTATTTCCCCCACCGGTTCTATTTCTTCTTCCGGTTCCGATTCTTCTTCCGGTTCTGATTCTTCTTCCGGTTCCGACTCTTCTTCCGGTTCCTCTTCGGGAACGTGTGAATCAGTCCACGAATCATTCCAATTTACATTTGACTCTTCATTATTATTAGGTGAGTCAATGAGACTTGTTCTAGAGGTAGACATCTATCACATAATATCAAACACGTTAAGAGATTAATATATCACATAATATTCATATGTTAAAAATATATAGTTTCCAACAAAAATGTTAAGCAATCATTTTTAAAGAAAACACGGTCGAAGTCCAGACTCACTAATGCATCCTAACAAACTCGATAAGACACACTAATGCAAATTTTCTGGTTCTCTAAGACCAACGCTCTGATACCAACTGAAATGTCCCGTTCTTATTGATTAAAAACGTTCCATATTAATTGATTTCGTTGCGAGGTTTTGACCTCTATATGAGACGTTTTTCAAAGACTGCATTCATTTTAAAACAAACCATAACCTTTATTTCATCAATAAAGGTTTAAAAAGCTTTACGTAGATTATCAAATAATGATAATCTAAAATATCCTGTTTACACACGACCATTACATAATGGTTTACAATACAAATATGTTACAACAAAATAAGTTTCTTGAATGCAGTTTTTACACAATATCATACAAGCATGGACTCCAAATCTCGTCCTTATTTAAGTATGCGACAGCGGAAGCTCTTAATAATCACCTGAGAATAAACATGCTTAAAACGTCAACAAAAATGTTGGTGAGTTATAGGTTTAACCTATATATATTAAATCATAATAATAGACCACAAGATTTCATATTTCAATACACATCCCATATATAGAGATAAAAATCATTCATATGGTGAACACCTGGTAACCGACATTAACAAGATGCATATATAAGAATATCCCCATCATTCCGGGACACCCTTCGGATATGATATAAATTTCGAAGTACTAAAGTATCCGGTACTTTGGATGGGGTTTGTTAGGCCCAATAGATCTATCTTTAGGATTCGCGTCAATTAGGGTGTCTGTTCCCTAATTCTTAGATTACCAGACTTAATAAAAAGGGGCATATTCGATTTCGATAATTCAACCATAGAATGTAGTTTCACGTACTTGTGTCTATTTTGTAAATCATTTATAAAACCTGCATGTATTCTCATCCCAAAAATATTAGATTTTAAAAGTGGGACTATAACTCACTTTCACAGATTTTTACTTCGTCGGGAAGTAAGACTTGGCCACTGGTTGATTCACGAACCTATAACAATATATACATATATATCAAAGTATGTTCAAAATATATTTACAACACTTTTAATATATTTTGATGTTTTAAGTTTATTAAGTCAGCTGTCCTCGTTAGTAACCTACAACTAGTTGTCCACAGTTAGATGTACAGAAATAAATTGATAAATATTATCTTGAATCAATCCACGACCCAGTGTATACGTATCTCAGTATTGATCACAACTCAAACTATATATATTTTGGAATCAACCTCAACCCTGTATAGCTAACTCCAACATTCACATATAGAGTGTCTATGGTTGTTCCGAAATATATATAGATGTGTCGACATGATAGGTCGAAACATTGTATACGTGTCTATGGTATCTCAAGATTACATAATATACAATACAAGTTGATTAAGTTATGGTTGGAATAGATTTGTTATCAATTTTCACGTAGCTAAAATGAGAAAAATTATCCAATCTTGTTTTACCCATAACTTCTTCATTTTAAATCCGTTTTGAGTGAATCAAATTGCTATGGTTTCATATTGAACTCTATTTTATGAATCTAAACAGAAAAGTATATGTTTATAGTCAGAAAAATAAGTTACAAGTCGTTTTTGTAAAGGTAGTCATTTCAGTCGAAAGAACGACGTCTAGATGACCATTTTAGAAAACATACTTCCACTTTGAGTTTAACCATAATTTTTGGATATAGTTTCATGTTCATAATAAAAATCATTTTCTCAGAATAACAACTTTTGAAATCAAAGTTTATCATAGTTTTTAATTAACTAACCCAAAACAGCCTGCGGTGTTACTACGACGGCGTAAATCCGGTTTTACGGTGTTTTTCGTGTTTCCAGGTTTTAAATCATTAAGTTAGAATATCATATAGATATAGAACATGTGTTTAGTTGATTTTAAAAGTCAAGTTAGAAGGATTAACTTTTGTTTGCGAACAAGTTTAGAATTAACTAAACTATGTTCTAGTGATTACAAGTTTAAACCTTCGAATAAGATAGCTTTATATGTATGAATCGAATGATGTTATGAACATCACTACTACCTTAAGTTCCTTGGATAAACCTACTGGAAAAGAAAAAAATGGATCTAGCTTCAATGGATCCTTGGATGGCTCAAAGTTCTTGAAGCAAAATCATGACACGAAAACAAGTTCAAGTAAGATCATCACTTGAAATAAGATTGTTATAGTTATAGAAATTGAACCAAAGTTTGAATATGATTATTACCTTGTATTAGAATGATAAACTACTGTAAGAAACAAAGATTTCTTGAGGTTGGATGATCACCTTACAAGATTGGAAGTGAGCTAGCAAACTTGAAAGTATTCTTGATTTTATGAAACTAGAACTTTTGGAATTTATGAAGAACACTTAGAACTTGAAGATAGAACTTGAGAGAGATCAATTAGATGAAGAAAATTGAAGAATGAAAGTGTTTGTAGGTGTTTTTGGTCGTTGGTGTATGGATTAGATATAAAGGATATGTAATTTTGTTTTCATGTAAATAAGTCATGAATGATTACTCATATTTTTGTAATTTTATGAGATATTTCATGCTAGTTGCCAAATGATGGTTCCCACATGTGTTAGGTGACTCACATGGGCTGTTAAGAGCTGATCATTGGAGTGTATATACTAATAGTACATACATCTAAAAGCTGTGTATTATACGAGTACGAATACGGGTGCATACGAGTAGAATTGTTGATGAAACTGAACGAGGATGTAATTGTAAGCATTTTTGTTAAGTAGAAGTATTTTGATAAGTGTATTGAAGTCTTTCAAAAGTGTATAAATACATATTAAAACACTACATGTATATACATTTTAACTGAGTCGTTAAGTCATCGTTAGTCGTTACATGTAAATGTTGTTTTGAAACCTTTAGGTTAACGATCTTGTTAAATGTTGTTAACCCAATGTTTATAATATCAAAAGAGATTTTAAATTATTATATTATCATGATATTATGATGTACGAATATCTCTTAATATGATATATATACATTAAATGTCGTTACAACGATAATCGTTACATATATGTCTCGTTTCAAAATCATTAAGTTAGTAGTCTTGTTTTTACATATGTAGTTCATTGTTAATATACTTAATGATATGTTTAATTATCATAATATAGTGTTAACTATATATATTACCATATATATGTCATCATATAGTTTTTACAAGTTTTAACGTTCGTGAATCACCGGTCAACTTGGGTGGTCAATTGTCTATATGAAACCTATTTCAATTAATCAAGTCTTAACAAGTTTGATTGCTTAACATGTTGGAAACATTTAATCATGTAAATATCAATCTCAATTAATATATATAAACATGGAAAAGTTCGGGTCACTACAAACCGCTTAGGGGCGGACATACGCTCTTCTTCCAAGACATGTTTCTTTCTTCGTACTCCAACATACCGCTCTCCCTGATTATTCACAGTTCTCGAGAAGGGCTTCCGGGAAGATTTAACTGTTGCCACACCTTGTCGGGTTAGGAATTTTAGCTAATCGCGAGCAGTGGAGGTGATGTCACCGAACTTCTTAAGAATTTTTTTTCCCAGGATAACATTCGTAGTGGTAATAGAGTTCACAACATAAAATTCTAACTTCACTTCAGAGGTAGGGATGGGCACCCATCGTGATTGTTGCCTTGAGCCTGCCGACAGGTTGCTTGGTTGATCCCGTGAATCCAGATATGATAACATTTGATTGCTGCATCTTTCTGCCGACACACTTTGGAAGTTGGGAAAGACAGTGAGCGTACAGGATGTCAACCTCGCTTCCTGTGTCGGTGTACAATTCTTGTACATGTAAACCGTCAACTAAACCTTCTACCACGACTGGATCTTCCTGGGACTCTCATCCTAGCAACTTAGGAAAAGAAATCTCAGCATCCATCCAGAAATTTTGTACTGTTTGTTTTCCTCCACGCTAATCATGCTGATTATCACTTTGTCCTTTGCTTTTTCATGCTTCTTGCCATCTTATTTTTGCCAACTAAACGTCTTATTAGGATAAGCCTTTTTAAACTTTTAACCCTGCAGGAAATGGTAAAGTTCACCAGCCTTGATTTTGGAAATGATTTCATGAATCAACCCTTTGAATTCATCGGTGTCATTACCAGTGTTTTCATGAAATTCACAGTACTTTTCGAATTTCTAGCCGTCCCTTTTTTCCATTGGTGCGGGCCGAGTAAACTTAGCTTAGACCAGTTCTGTCAGCAGGATTTCCCTTGGGGTTTAGTCAGGCTGTCGATCGGAAACCCCTTGTCATATGACTTCTGGCTGCCTTTGTCATACTTTTTATTGTCATGACTTTTACCATGATTATTATGACTCTTGTGATGGTTGTCATTGTGTCGGCTACTATCATGCATGTGCATGCTTTCATTTCGCCTATCATCTTCTCGCTTTCTCTCATCCCGGTGGTAACCGGCCTACCACTCCCGTCCTGAAAGCTGGTACTGCCTTGCTACCATTACATCATCAGCGAAGGTACTCGGGATGTTCCATCGGGGTTCTGCCACGAGGGCTGGATGTGCTTCTTTGTCCAGGCATGTTATAAAAAACGAGATCTGCTGTGTTTCTGGGATACCAGGAATTTTTTGACATTCCAGCATGTATCAGGTCACAAAATTGTCGATCTTTTCCCCCCGGTACATCGGTATTTCATGAGCGTATAAATGTGTGAGTGTATGTCTTCGAAGGTTTTGGTACTGCATTGGGAACTTTTCCAGAAGATCCGAGAAGCATGTGATGTCGTTAGGTGGTAGTTTGACAAACCATTCCCTGGCGGCAGACTGCAAAATAGTCAGAAAGAGGTGACATGCCACCTCGTCACTCCAATGTTGGGTCTTCACAGATCCCTCAAAAATTTGCATGATGTCATCCGGGTCAGTTGTGCCACTGTACACCCCTAGAATGACCGGGATGACAATGTTGTCAGGAAGAGTGTAACCGATAATTCGTTCAAAGAACTTTTGGCTGGCGACAGACATTTCAACTGGTCGTTTTGCTTTGTTTCCAGTTATCAGAGCAAACAAATTCTCAAGTACAATGCCTTGAACAGTAGGTTGCGAAAGAGAATTTTTGTAGGCTGGTGGGGCAGATTACTTGTTTTTCAACATCTGCTGAGATCATTTTAGTGATCATCTCGGTATCATTGATAGTGCTCCAAATGAACATATATTTAGGCACAATATCCTTCCAATATGTAAAGCTTTTAGTTACTATTGTTCTATTTATATGTAATAATCGTTTAAATAAATAAGTGCGAAGACAAAAGAAGAAAACGAAGATTTGAAGACGCAAACGTCCAAAAAGCTCAAATGTACAAGATACAATCCAAGTGGTTCAATTTATTGATGAGAAACGTCTAAAAATTACAAGAGTACAAGTCGCGGAATGCAAAGTACAAGATATCTAAGCATACGAAAAGGCGTTCGAAAATCCAAAACCGAGACATAAATCGAGCATCAACGCGCGAGTCAACGGACCTAAAATTATAAGTCAACTATGCACAAGAATATAATATAATATATATATAATTATATAAATTATATACCACGTTTAAAATTCAAGTGTGAGCTGGAAATGGGTGTCTCGCGATCGCGGAGCTCAGAGGCCCAACTACCTCACGATCGCGGAGCTGGGAATCTCAGAATCTGCCTATAAATACCGAAGCCTTCTGCCGAGTTACCTACACCATCAATCTATCTCTCTGTCTATAATATATATATACATATATATATATACATATATATATATATATATATATATATATATATATATATATATATATATATATATATATATATATATATATATATATATATATATATATATATATATAAAATATAAATATTAGTTTAGTTTTATATTAGATTAGTTTAGTTAATGTAACGGTTAATTACGGGTTTTAAAGTCGGAGTTCTGTCCGTGTAACACTACGCGATTAATAATCACTGTAAGCTAAATTCTCTCTTTTTAATTATGTATCGTACTTAAGTTATTATTATGTTTATTTAAGCCGAAGTAATCGTGATGTTGGACTAAATATTAAGACGGGGTTATTGGGCTTTGGACCATAATTGGGGTTTAGACAAAAGACCAACACTTGTGAAAATTGGACTATGGGTTATTAATGGGCTTTATATTAATTAAATGATATCTCGTTGATTTAATATAGAGATTTATAATTTGACTTATTTATATTTAACCACATACGCTTGACTGGGTACGGTGGGCATGATATCTATAAATACTAATAATTATTCATTTGACCGAACACGGGGATGAATTAATAGTCACTGGACTCATTAAAACAGGGGTGGATTACATTCAAGGGTAATTGGTGTAATTGTTAACAAAGTATTAAAACCTTGGATTACACGCGGTCGATAACTTGGTGTATTCATTAAACAAAGTATTAAGACCTTGTTACAGTTTAAGTCCCCAATTAGTTGGAATATTTGACTTTGGGTATAAGGATAAATTGACGAAGACTTTCGCACTTTATAATTATGACCGATGGACTATTATGGACAAAACCAGATGGACATATCGAATAATCCAGGACAAATGACAATTAACCCATGGTAATAAATTAAAATCAACACGTCAAACATCATGATTACGAAAGTTTAAATAAGCATAATTCCTTTATTTTATATCTCATCGCACTTTTATTTATCGTCATTTTATTTATCGTACTTTAAATTATTGCACTTTTAATTATCGTACTTTTATTTTATCGCACTTTTATTTATCGTCATTTACTTTACGCTTTAAATTAAGTAATTATTTTGCATTAAGACTTAAAATCGACAAACCAGTCATTAAACGGTAAAAACCCCCCTTTATAATAATAATAATACTACTTATATATATATATATATATATATATATATATATATATATATATATATATATATTTATTTATTTATTTATTTATTTATACAAATATAGTTTAAAATAAATATAGCGTTAAACTTAGCTGTATCCCTGTGGAACGAACCGGACTTACTAAAAACTACACTACTCTATGATTAGGTACACTGCCTATAAGTGTTGTAGCAATGTTTAGGTATATCCCATTCAATAAATAAATAAATAACTTGGGTAAAATTGTATCGTATTTAATAGTATTTCATAGTAAAATATAATCTATTTCGTACTACACCTCGCACACATCAGTCATCTTGTGACGACCCGATGCCATTCGAACCATCAATTTTGAGACCAGAAATGCTGAGATTCAGCCTTCTGTAACCAGTTGGTGACTTCTCATGGGGCTTGCCTTTGTCACCACCAGATATGCATCTCATCATCTAAAGTTTCACCAGAGTGGGTTTGAGCAATTGATTGCTTCTGGGGTTGTGGCTATTCTACCGCTGGTGAGATTTCTTTATTCATGGGGTTGGGAACGATAGCAGATGTTTCCTTTTTGTTGGCCATTTCGCTACCTGGTTTATTTGAGTTGTTCGGACCTTTTGGCAGTGCCATTTGATCACGCCTAAATCTGTTATGGGGAATATAGATTTAGGCCTGAGTGCTTAATTTGGAAAAAAATATATTGATCGATTGTTTTAACCTCAATAACTGCGCAAACCCCGTTTGAAATTTGAATTCCAAGGGCGTAAAACAAACGATTAGATTAACCTCAATTGTTTAGATCAACTGAGTTAATATCTTTAGTGTTGATGAACTCCAATATTAACCGGGATCTCAGTCGGAGGTGTATTTTCTAGCTGAATAATGTTACAATATGATTTTTACAAAGTAGTAGTAGTTATTCAGTGTGTTGAAATGAATGACCCATGGGGTGTATTTATAGGTGTTTTGAGGGAATGATGACGTGGCACATGTCCGTTTCATAATTGTAACAAACTTTTACCAGATTCACGTGCTAACGTGGCACATGTCTCTTTCATTGGCGTAACAAACAAATCCTAACAAACTTCCCTAGATTCGTGAGCTGATGAGGTATTCGACTCATCGAATGTGTTTGTTCCGGGACCATGCTTAGTTTCGAGACTGTGTGATTATTCCGGAATAGCGTGATTGTTCTGGAATGGTGTGCCGAATCCATTTACAATGTGACGGATGGGCGGCACACATTCGTTTAGGTGAAGGGTCTTACATATGAGTGTTGCCCAACATTTATCCAAGTGCTTCTTCGTGGTACTTCTTCTGTCCGGGTAAGGTTATAGCCAGTGTATGTGTTCGTTCGTAATATTCTTGTAGGGGTTATCAGGTGACCATCGTGTTTGGCTAAGTAGACCTCGATGTGGAAATATGGTTCTTCGTACCCGGGTAAGCGGTGTCGGTGTCCGCATTTTTTGTCCGGGTAGGATGGGTCTGTATAAAGTCAAGACCAACTTTTATCCGGGACATTTCTTCCAGGATGTGTATTTGAATAATCTTTTGGCCGGTTTGCTTGCGTATGGTGGGGGAAAGGTATTTCTTCCAAGACCGTTATGCCGGTTAAGTTACAGACGGAACTTCATCAAGTCATGGAAAAATGACATTATTTGATACGAATCGATATGCATATCATCATAGCCTGTTTCAGTCCTTACATAGATTTATGTAGAAGGTAGACATGATCCAGGCGAGTAGGGTCATGAAACCCAGGCAGCTGAAAGATGTAAACCGGGCTGAAAGATTACCATGAAGAAAATCATTCTTGACATTCCAGCTTATGAATGGGCTAGTGTCTAGAAGTGGCTAAACTAAGAACTGTCCTGATGGTTGTCGGTTTAACAACCGGGCTGAAGGTCTCATCACAGTCAATACATGCTGAAGGTGTCTTCTGTATTAAACTTGTGCTTAAACAACCACATGGAGCGAACTATGTTCGTGCCTGATAGGCGAGGCATAAGTATGGCCGCTATAGAGTCTATTTTATGGAAGTATTTTTCGACTATTTGATCACCCATATCGAGAGACCTAAGTTTGGCGGTTAACTCTATGGTTTTCGAGCGTTTATTGTCTAGAAAAATTTTCTTGAGAAATTCCCAGGCTTCGTAAGAGGATTTCGGTTGAGTGTTGAGGAGATGTTATAGGAGTGGATCAGAGATGGTGAGATAGATCCAACCCAATACAATGGCATCGGACTTTTCAGATTCTTCGGACGGCAGGTCCGATGTAGATGAGTTTTCGCGAAAGCTTGCGACATAAAAGGCAGAACAGTAATTGGTGAAAAGGGTGCTCCAGTGGGTCTAATATAGTTTAGTGAGATCGAGTTTGATTGGTATTAGATGATGAATTTATGTAACGGTGTAAAGTT